>NC_044918.1:21353678-21363748 GCF_003576645.1 Ipomoea triloba | reverse complement strand
GTTTGTTTCTTTCACCCCCCCCCCCCTCCCCCCCCCCTCTTTTTTTTTGTGTGTTCATTATTGATCTGGTAGTTCTTTCTGTGTTCTTCATTGTTAAGGAGTCTTTCAACTTTTATCACCTCCAGAATTTAATAAATAGCACAAGGATGGCTATTCTAGGCTAGTCAGAGCATTATGTTTGTAGGCAGGAACAGAGAGTACTAACCTATTTGATAGCACGATGGTGTAGGGAACATTTATTAAAACATAAGTTATGAAATGCAAGATTAAATTTAAATGTTTTAGTTATGCAACAATGTTACACAATCTTCAGTTCTCACTTAGTCACTTATGAGATTTGGTTCCAAATTTCACATTTATAAGTTAACTTATGGATTTATTAATACATACATATGTTAAACTGTCTAGCAGCATGACTGATTCAATTATTAACTTTATGTTTTATTTGTTTGAAAACCTTTCCCATGTGGCATTTGAAGAATATCTGCTATCTGCTGTCTTCTTTGTCATGCATTCTTTGGTTTGTCCAATGTGGTTTGAGTTTTGTTTCCTTTAGTTTAGTCACTTTGATGATAAGATAAGGGATATTTTCATCGGGACCTCTGAGGCTAGCACTTGACCCTCCATTGTTTCATATATTACAGCAAAGCCTTTCATTTTGCTTTTCAGTATAGTAAATAGTTCAAAAAATTTGATTCCAATTCTCTCTTTGAATGCCATTCTTCCTTGTTATGTTGGCATTAAAAAATGAATAAGTTTTTAGTAAGGTAAGTGTTTAATCATAATAATATCAACCCACCTGGGATTAGGGGAACTAAACAGAGATTAGCACATCCCACCTGGGATTGATCACAGTGGTGATCAACCCATTTGACAGCAAGTCCTCAGGCCTTAGCAACTCAGTTATTATCATGTGGTCCAAGTGAAACTATCTCCATTGAATTATTACCCCAGATAAGTGACGGGAATTAATAAAATGATAACAGATATCTTCTGGGGTACCTGAAGGTAAAGGTGTATCATCTTCTGCCTCTATTGAAGTTGCCAGCATGTCTGCTGTCGCTGCTGCCCATGGTACTATTTTCTTCTGCTATGGTTTTCATGACTTTCAATTCCGGGAATAAGCTTTCTTTATTCTCTCTCTCTCTCTCTCTTTTCATATTTTACAAAATTACAAGAGTGAGGCACAACTCTGTGAAGATCATGAGTTTTCCTAGCTAGGCTCTAAATTGATTGTCACAATCATGAACTTGCATGTCATATTATTTGAAGTGTACTGATTTTTCTTGTGCTTGCAGGATTGGAAATTTCTCCAAGGGATCTTGCTTTGCTCTGCCAAAAGGCATGTGTATCTTAAACCTTGTCCATTTTGCATTCAGTCTGAGATCAGAAGTCCTCAATATCACATTGTTGGCAAGAGTTACCCAATTTTTAAAATTCATTAGGTAGAAAACTGTGTTGTTGGAGCTCCATGCGGAGTTATGGATCAGATGGCTTCTGCATGTGGTGAAGAAAACAAACTTCTTGCGATGGTGTGTCAGGTAAGCTTCATGTTTTATGCTAAACTTCCATTTAACATGCAACATCAAATCCAAAATTCAATGTGATTCTGTCTTTCATTTAGCCTGCTGAGGTACTTGGACTTGTGGAAATTCCACTCTATATCCGATTCTGGGGAATTGATTCTGGAATACGACATAGGTATGCCTTCTTTATACTCTTGATAATTTTTTTCTAGCAACTCTTTAAGATTGGGACAACCTTGCACCTTTAATTTCACAACATTCAGAGATAGATAATTTGACCTCAGTTAATTAAGCAACATTTTAAGTATTTCATGTATATTCTTCATAATAATATATTATAGTACGTTGCAGTGTGGGTGGTGGAGATTACAAATCAGTCAGAATAGGGACATACATGGGTAGGAAGATGATTAAGTCCATGGCGTCCGAATGGTTGAATTCCTCAATGTCAAACAACATTGCTGAGCAGGGTGACGATATTAATTCTGATGAATTAGATGAGGGAAGCAGGAATCTATTTGAAACCGAGGCTTCTCTTGGTTACCTATGCAATCTCTCACCTCATAGGTTTGTTGTGTGTTTCTTTTTACTATTGCGTTTTGCTTTCACACTCCTCATAATATTCACATTATCAATCCTAGATATGAAGCTGCTTATGCAAGCAGACTACCGGAATCTGTGTCCGGGAAGGAGTTTGTTCAGAAGTATGCTGATCATGATGACTCTGTCACAAAAATCGACGAAAACCTCAGCTATGCAGTACAATCCCCCACCAGACATCCCGTTTATGAGAATTTTAGAGTAAAGGTAACATTGTTGTGGAGAATGGGGATGATTACCATCCGTTCCATTTTGGATAGATTAAACTACACTCACATTGTAACCCTACTAGAATGCTAACCTAGATGCAAATGCAATTTTAACTGCTGTCCAGGCTTTTAAAGCATTATTGTCTGCTGCACCTTCTGATCATCAACTCTACTCTCTTGGGCAGCTAATGTATCAGGTACTTATTTATAAATCTCAGACGTTCTTCATTTTCTGTGCTTGTTTAGTCGAGGTTCTCCAGAATGCACGAGCGCCTAGACCATAGACTACCAATTCTTGCTTCATACCTCATGTCTCTCACTTTTTACTACGTATTTATACTCGTTTGCTCAACAAGTGTATGTGTGTACCACATTATCGTATCTCTGACTTATCAAATGCATTTGCAGTGCCATTACAGCTACAGCGCTTGTGGACTAGGGTCAGACGGGACAGATAGGTTGGTTGGATTGGTCCAAGAAATGCAGCACCTTAAATCACCAAAATCTGATGATTCAAATTTGTTTGGAGCAAAGATTACTGGTGGAGGTTCTGGGGGGACCGTATGTATCATAGGGAGAAACTGCTCGAGAAGTAGTGAACAACTGTTTGAGGTAGATTTTCTATAATCCTTTCTTTGAATCATGATCATAACAAATGCAAAGAATTTTAGTTTAAAATTAGGATAGTTCCATAAGCTTAACGTGCTAGGAATATGGTCTATAACAAAGTGCATTTCTTGATTTTGAAGGGGTAGTATTTTAACGGTATATTATACTATGGATCAGGGTCTACCTTGCATTGTAGACTCTGGTCCAAAAATAACCTTTAGATTTTGTACTAGTTGACACATTTTGTACATCTCGTTAACCGTTTCTATACATATAAACAAATTGAAAGGCACATTACATGGTAATTACAGACACATAACATGATAACTACAAACACATAAATTATGTAACACCCCAAGGCTTTGCACTGTAGTAATCATCTGAGGCTTAGTTCTCTTGAGATCCTTGTCAGTCAGAGGCTCCCTATCAAAATCATAGTAAAACTCATTCCCAATCCATGGTCCAATAGTTACCTTTGCATGTGGATAGATCTTCTGAACATCGGTGGCCATCACACGAGCACACTCAACTTCTGGGTTCATCATTACAGCTTCCGGATCTTCGGCGGGGTACCCAGATTCTTCCGCCGAGACCAGAGGAGCCGATCTGTCGCTTCTGCCGACCTCAAGTTGCACCAACGGTGGGGAAAGCTGATACGGCTGTGGAGCCATTGACGGTGTTTGGACTGTAGAGCCTCTTTGTACGGGATTCATCAGTGGGGGAGCAGAGCTATCGAGTCCCAAAGCTTCCAGAATTTCATTTTTGAAATTGAACATCTCATCTCTTAGATTGGACACCTTAACCCTTAATTTCTCCACAGTTGCATGAAATTGTGTGTCAATTTTGATACCCAACTCACCCATCTGAGCCTCTAGCTTACACACTCTATCTTCCATTGATAAGGGCTCTGGTTATTCGGATTAGCCATTTGAAACTCAGGAAAGTCGGATTAGCCATTTGAAACTCAGGAAAGAAGAGCTCTGATACCAAATGTAATGATCCTAGAAATTGAACCGGAAGAAAAAGAGAGAAATAGAAGAGAAGGGGAAATACAGAGAAGAGAGAGTTTGAGAGAAGAAGAAGATAGGGAAGTTGAGAATTGAATTTCAACCAAGCATATCCTTCACTCCAATCCACTGCCTATTTATACTAGGAATATTCTAATAACAGCTAAACAAAATCAGTAACAAACTAACAGCTAATCAATAAAGCGGCGTCGTCCTGGGGTCGGATCCGGTTGGCTCAGGGTCGGATCGGGTTGGCCCGGGGTCGGATCCGGTTGTCGGCTTTTTCTTTCCTTCGATTCCGGTTGGAAAGCCTTGGGGTGTTACAAATTATTAACTGCAAATACAGAATGTGTTAATCGCAGACACAAAAATGTACGAAGTAATACTTTTACATTTTTTATTTAAAAGTATTATATTTTTCCTTAATAGAATTACACTTTTCAGTAACAAACACCTTATTATTTATTAGTATTACATTTTTTTAGTATAAGTATTACATTTATATATTAAGTCAACATGTCTCATGAATAAAGATCATGATACGTGGATCTCACAGGAGAGTCACTGGAAGGTTTTGGAACATAAATTCATTTTTTTACTTTTCAAGAATTTAGTTCTATGTCATGTTAATGTCAATAATGCAATGTTTGTTATTATATATCACTGTAGTGGTATAAGGTTTTGTTAAAGAGGTTTTATGATTTGTGTAGATTCAAAGGAGATACAAAGCTGCGACAGGGTATTTGCCATATGTTTTCGAAGGTTCTTCGCCAGGTGCTGGGAAGTTTGGTTACATGAGAATAAGACTCCGATCTTCTTTGTCCAAATGATGCTAAAAATGTAAAATTCTCCAAAATTTGGAATTGTTAGTTATTATTATGATTATTGTTATTATTATTATTGTTGTTGTTTAGTACTTCTGTAACATTTATTATTTTCCAAAATTTACAAATTATAATACATTTACCAAAATGAGTGCTATACTTTATGTATACGTAAAATGGTCCCAATAAAAATGTACCACCACCTTGCACAGTGGCCAGTGCGCTGCTTTCCAACACAATAAGTAACTTTGGAATATAACAGTATTATAATTGTATTACAAATTATAATACATTTAACTAGTGTATACTCGCCAAAGACCTTATGGTCAAGCGGCACCTGGTGTACACTCCCATGTGAAAGGGAGTGGGTTCGAGTTTCAGTTAACCAAAATATTTTAGTAAAATTTAAAAACACTTAAAATTGCATATGAAAATTTTGCAATCCATAGTTTCACACCACTAAATAGTCATTATATCAACATAGAAATGATAACAATTGAAAAACTAGTCTAAGAATATGGTTTATGAATTATGAAAATAATTAAAACACACACACACACACACAATTCGATTAACCAATTAGCTAATTTACTTAACCGGCACTTTTGAATTGAATTAACTGATAATCAAAATTTTTAAAAATCATTAACTATTAACCGAACCAAAAGTATTTCACTTAAAAAACGATTAACCGATTCTATATTAAATTGTGCAGGCCCTTATAAATATGGGATAAACTACAAATAAATCATTGTACTATTTGGGAACAAGCAATTAAGCCATCAAACTCGAATAACCCTCAAATAAGCCATTGAACTTGGAAAAACAAAGCAATTAAGCCACTTAAATCGGAAAAAAAAAAAAGAGCAATTAACCCATTTTTAAAACTTTCGGCGACAATTTTCGGCATCGACGAAAAATTCTGGCGACGACCGAGTCGTCGCCGGTCGCCATATCCGGTGAGGGCGACCATTTCTGGTCACCCTCTCCGTGGGAAGGCGACCTTTCTGGTCGCCCTCGCCAACCGTCAAAATTTTTCATCAATGCCGGAAATTGTCGCCGGAAGTTTTAAAAATGGGTTAATTGCTCTTTTTTCCGATTTCAGTGGCTTAATTGATTTGTTTTTCCGAGTTCAGTGGCTTATTTTAGAGTTATTCGAGTTTGATGGCTTAATTGCTTGTTCCCAAATAGTACGATGACTTCTTTGTAGTTTATCCCTATAAATACGGACATTAGTATATTGGCTTTTATGCCAAATAGTTTGTAGTTTAATGACACTTTTGTGACTCTCCTAAATGGAAGGTCACATGTTTGCTCCTCAGTGGCGGCATTGTAATTGAGTCAGTAGTACTAAAAAAAAAGGGTTTTAAAAAAAAAAATTTAATAGAACTCTTTATGTTATATGTATTAGATTGAAGGATGAATAATGATGATCTCTCTTTATCTCTTTTGTCTTCTCTCTTTATTTTTGCTGTTCATATTTTACATGACATTGTTGAGTATATTCCAAAGAAGAATGGTATAATGGTTCGTGCAATGAAACATCTCAATTCATAACATTGCTAAAGTTATAATAAATTTTAATTTAACTTGCACCTTGCTAGGTATTGGACCCAAGGTATCAATAATATATAGAGTGAACAAAATAATATAGAGGGAACTAATATAACTTTGATAAGAGGAGATAAGGACCTTGTTTAACAAGATGTGAGCTACTAAACTACCATGGAAATACTCTTAAGCTTGATAAAAAGAGTCTGGAGTAGAAGAGCCAAAGAGGAAGGAGAATCCTTCCAAGGCTTCTGAGAGCATCCTTATCAATTGAGTTTTTTTTTTTGCGATTTTTAAAAATTTTTTGTAAGTGTAATTGTGTAATTAAAAAAGAGAAAATAAGAGGAATTGTGCGGTGATGAGAAATGTGATGGTGGTTACTGTTCCAAAACTACATTTGCAGTGGGAAATGTGATGGTGGTTACTGTTCCAAAACCACATTTGCTGCTCTGAGTGCTCTATTTAATATAGATGGGGTTCTCTATGCCTAGTATGCTCAACCCAATTGCCACCCCCTCTTTGTGTCTCTATTTGCACTCCACCTTTTATTATTATTATTATTATTATTTTATTTTCTTTAACTTAAACATTATTGCAGCAACATTGTTCTGCAAATAACACAACAACAAATCATAGTCATGCATGTTCAACGCTGTCACTTTCTCCGTCTATCTTTCTCTGAAACTACGATAATATAAGTTTGCAGAGCTTAAAAATGAAAACCATATGCAACATCACTAGTTCAAGTTCAGCAAATATTCGCTCAACCAAAAAGGTTCAACAAAGAAGATTCTAAATTTTAAGTGCCACAATTAAGACAATGGTGATCTTTTGCACGAGCTCCGCACTTGTAACAGAAGCAGCACTTACACCTGCACATCATGAAAGGGCAACCCGAAACTCTCTCAACATACACCCTGCAATTAGGGCACCTCATCCATTGCTTTTGATTAGCGATATTCAGCAGCAGTATATCCTCCTTCTCCCTCTCGTTCTCATGCAGCTTCTGAAACTCAGAGCAAACAATGCCAGCATGCCACGGAACCTTACACTTAGCGCAGAACAATCTGCGGCATTCGGGGCACTCAGATTCCACAACTTCAATCTTTTCATCGATGAGAAGCGCAGAGCAATCCTTGAAGGGGCAATAGAATTTTTCAGAAGCCAACACCAAAGCCTCGCATAACGCGTCCCCCCAACGATCAAACACTTGAGGCGGCAAAATCGAGCGGCAGTTATGAGGCTCCACCACCCCCGTGCAGCCGGAAACAGGGCAATTGATTTGGGGGACGTTCTGTTGGAGCTTCGATGCTACGAATTTCGAAATGCAATCGGAGCAGTAGGAGTGTTTGCAGGCTTTGATTCTGAAAATATCGCTTATTTGCTTCGCATCGCAGCAGATTTCGCAGATGAAGAGGGAAGCAGAAGCAGAGGTCTCCATGGCGTCTTCCACGTCTATATAGACGGGTTTCGAGTTGGAGCACTCGGGTTTTATCCTCGCCGGCGCCGACATTGCCTCCAGAATCTGAATTTCGTCGTCCGGGTTGTCTTGGGTGAGGTCGATTACGACTCTCGGGATGCCTAGGGTTCCTTGGCCCTGGGAAAGGTCGATCACGACCCTGTTCATACCATAACCACTGGATTCCGCAACCATGATGACGCCTTTGCTCTTGTAATCTTCCACTGAAATTGCTTCCATCATCGTCGTGCCGGCTGCTTCCCTCGTAAGCGTTGTCTTTTGAGTGTAGAGGAGACAATTCATCCTGGACTACTTCTTCGTATTGGATCAAACGCCCTACCCATTTCAAAGGATATTGGTTATATTTACTTGAGCCTAATATTTTGTGCTTGGTGCTAGGCCCACTTCGTCAAGGGTTAAGGCAATTGAAGATTGACTTAAAAATTGTACCAATATTTCAAGTCTTGATATTAAATTGCTACTGGTAATTTTTGAAATGTTTGGCTGGAATTATTGAAAAGCACAAAATTCAAAAACATTTAATCAATAATGATGGTTGAAAAATTGCTAATCACGTCAGGGGCTCGTGTATATTTTTATTTCTATAAACTACTTAATACATTAATATTTCCTCTATCCCATTGTATGTATCGGGTTCGATTAATGATGATTGACTAAAATTATTTTTAATTTAATTTTTCATAATATTAAGTTTAGAATTAGTATGCAAAATTTATATATTTAGAAATTACATTAAAAGTACTATTAAATATAAAAAAATCAAATTTAAAAATTATAAGAAAATGTTAAAAAAAATAAACAAAAGAAGAAATAGTTTGTTTGACTAATGAATAATAAGTATGACAGATAAAATGAGATAGACGGAGTAGTTAATACAGAGTACTAAAATATTAAATATTAATCTAAAACATACATTGAGTTTGAACAATATAGGGTTATTTCGCTCAAAATCATATCGTTTTGAGTGAAATAATTAATTTTAAAAAAGAGAATATTAACTAATCGGTTGACTAAATGACCTAGTCGGTGCCTAGAAGACTTACCTAATTGGCACTTAAAAAGCCTAGACAACCATCTCCTAAATGGCCTAGCTGACCGATCATCAATTATGGTGATACGCTTAGCGGTCGGCCGGCGCACTAAGTGCAGATTATTTTGCAACACTGCCAATAATAAGGTAATATATATATATATATTTTCGTTTTTTCCCGGCCTCAACCCCCAGTTTGTTTATATATATATATTTGGAAGCAAAAAAAACAAAATGGGGGTGGAGGCCGGGAAAAATGAAAAAAAAAGAAGAAAAAAAATAGGGCGGAGGCCATGAGCCTGGAGGGAGTATTACTGAAATGGCAAAATGAACGACGACGTTTCTGGGTTACTATAAAATGGCCATCCCGCCCACCTTCGGTATTCCCTTATTTCGGACGTAGCAAATCCCTATTTCTCCCCCTTCACTGCTTGCCGTTTTCCTCCTTTCTGTTATACGGAAACCCTAAAAGTGGAAAAAAAAGAAGTGAGAAGCTTGGTGGAGGCAGTAGTAGTTGATTGGCATTGGCTTTGCTTCCCTTCACGGTGAGTTTGTTAACTGCGGATTCGTTGCGCTCTTTCGTTTTTTTTTAGCTATGATGTTTGCATTGGAACTATACTACTTGGCTCTCTGAGGAATATAAACATTTCATGAATGCAAGGATAACGCTAAGCGTTTAACGAAACAAACTATTATATTTGAGTAAACTTTTTAGTTAGGCGTGGCTGAATTACATAGCTCTTGCTTTTAAACTGCAATCAATCTGCTGCTTCGAGTTTAATTGAATAGAATCTACTGTTATTGTCTTTGTCTACCTATAATTTATCATTATTTTGTTGAGCAGGAAAATGGCCAATCCTGTCTCCTTTTGTATGACAGGAGACCATACATAAGTTTTCCTTAATTTTTGTTTCCGGTTGATTTTTTTTTTATTGAATGGAAATGGCTGATTAGCTGAAATTTTATTCTATACTTGTGCATAATATCTTCTGTCCTTCTGAGGCTCTGAGCAGGAGTTGCATATTTGAAAATTCTAAGTGATTTTAGATTTTCTTTTCTTTTTTCATTGTTGCTAGCTCGAGTGGTTTTCCAAACTGGCTTCTATTTGACTATTCATGCTCCTACCTCAACTGTTAATTGTAGTTAGTAATGAAGATGGTATATAAAGCATCTTTCAACCAATTTCATGCTTTTACTTTGGCATTTGAATTTAGTTTTTTTTTTTTTTTTTGGG
>NC_044918.1:21303279-21352078 GCF_003576645.1 Ipomoea triloba | reverse complement strand
TTTTTTTTTTTTTTTTTGTTTTTTTTTTTTTTTTTTTTTTTTTTTTTTTGGGGGGGGGGGGGGTCTAAGTGAAAGGGGGAAATTGTTGACTGTGATGGGAGAAAGGAGGGAAAATAGAAGGGAATGAGAGAAATTACCAAAATAGCCTCAACCATAAGTGTGTGAGTCACAAGCTCCACATTTGTTAATAGCTACTGTTTGGTCTGTTAGTGGAAGGAGCAATTTAGTGATGAGAGAAGTATAAGTGGTGGGTGATATTTGCAAAAATTTAAACAGAGGTCCTACATTGATGGATGTTTAGTAATTGAGGGATCAAAATTGGAAATTTCCCTACTATTAATCATGCTAGTGATTGATAGTGTAGAGCTAATTTGTGTGTGATTGGCTTACAATAGAAAATTGAATACCATTTTATGCTACTTTGCAAATGATATAGAGCATCACTTTTGGCTAGAAACTTTTGTTTTGATAGGGTTTTACAATTAAGATATATTCATATGTGAAATTGAAAACAGAAAATTCTGAAATTGAGGGTTTAAGCAAAACACATGGAGGTGAAAGCAGAAGAATTGTCATCAACAGTGGCTAAAAGGAAATCTGCAGAGGAAAGTTCAACTGGTGCAGAAGTTCCAAAGGAAGAATCAGCCTCGAAAAGGCGCAATTTGACTCGAACATGTGTGCATGAGGTGGCAGTTCCAAGTGGGTATTCCTTATGTAAGGACGAATCTGTTCATGGAACTCTTGGGAATCCTGTTTATAATGGAGAGATGGCAAAAAACTACCCATTTAAGCTTGACCCATTTCAAGAAGTTTCTGTCGCATGCTTGGAACGGAATGAGTCAGTTTTGGTCTCAGCACATACATCTGCTGGAAAGACAGCAGTTGCAGAGTATGCTATTGCAATGGCATTTAGGGACAAACAAAGGGTTATATATACTTCACCACTGAAAGCATTGAGCAATCAAAAATATAGAGAGTTGAGCCAAGAGTTTTCTGATGTTGGTTTAATGACAGGTGATGTTACAATTTCACCAAATGCAAGCTGTTTGGTGATGACCACAGAGATCCTAAGAGGGATGCTCTATAGGGGTTCTGAGGTGTTGAAGGAGGTTGCTTGGGTTATATTTGATGAAATTCACTACATGAAAGATCGTGAGAGAGGCGTTGTTTGGGAAGAGAGTATAGTCTTCTTGCCGCCGGCTATTAAGATGGTTTTTCTTTCTGCTACGATGTCAAATGCCACTGAGTTTGCTGAATGGATTTGTAATTTGCATAAGCAGCCATGTCACGTGGTTTACACCGATTTTCGCCCTACCCCATTGCAGCATTATGTGTTTCCCATGGGCGGTTCTGGATTGTATCTTGTAGTTGATGAGACTGAGAAGTTTAGGGAGGACAATTTTGTGAAAGTACAGGATGCTTTCGTCAAGCAGCATCCAGCAAATGGAAGCAAGGGTATAAATGCCAAGTCAAGTGGCAGAATTGCAAGAGGTGGGAATGCTTCTGGTGTCTCTGACATATACAAAATTGTCAAGGTGCATAACTTTATCTATGATTGTCTTATATTCATTGCTTTATTTAGTCTATTCTCTCATTCTCGTTAAGATTGAATATGCCAGTATGTTTATCATTTCATATCATTGAACTTGAAAACTTCCTTAACTTGCAGATGATTATGGAACGGAAATTTCAACCAGTCATAATTTTCAGTTTTAGTAGAAGAGAATGTGAACAGCATGCAATGTCTATGTCCAAACTTGATTTCAATACTGAAGAGGAGAAGGATGCTGTTGAACAGGTATTCCGGAATGCAGTGCTCTGCTTGAATGAGGAAGATAGAAACCTACCTGCCATTGAACTTATGCTGCCCCTGCTTCAACGTGGGATTGCTGTGCACCATTCTGGCCTGCTTCCTATTATCAAGGAACTTGTAGAACTTCTGTTCCAAGAAGGACTTGTTAAGGCTCTATTTGCCACTGAGACGGTAGTGATGAATACATAAAACAATGAGATTTAGAATTTTTTGTGTACTTACACTTACACTTAACAGAAATCATTTTACTTTGGTCTTCTATATTATAGTTTGCAATGGGATTGAACATGCCTGCAAAAACTGTAGTTTTTACTAGTGTCAAAAAATGGGATGGTGATAGTCATCGGTACATTGGATCTGGTGAGTATATCCAGGTAAGTGTGTTTGTCTTACAATTCTAGCAGAGAGCTTGCAGTTGGTTGGCTTTTATTTTATAAAACAATTGTTTTTTTGGTAGATGAGCGGAAGAGCTGGACGTCGTGGCAAAGATGAGCGTGGTATTTGTATCATAATGATTGATGAGCAGGTATTCTATAACTTTGCTTAGAAACTGTTGCTGTGATAATTAAATCCACTTTTACTCCATAGTTTTTAGTTCTACACTAAACTAAGCCATCTTATGTCTTAAGTTTAACCAATATACTCTTGCATGCTGTTAAATTATTGGTCCCTGGCATCTGCATTCTGCACTTGTAAACTATCCCAAGTTTTATGTTTTATACACTAATTTTCCCTGTCATATTTATCATAAGTTGGACACCATTAATGGTTTTAAATTCTGAACAGAAGTCAGTCACCAATATGGGGATAAACATAGTAATCTAATGGCCTCATCCAGTGACTCTAGGTAAGAGGTCACAGGTTCAATTCTCATTCCCCCTTAGATGCATGACCTATTGTTTTAAATATGGGGATTACCATAGAAATAAGTAGAAGTGTCAAATTTGTCCCCTTAGTCAAGTGAATAGTGCAATTTGGGTCCCCTAACTGAAAAAAGCTCTAAGGAGGTACCCTAAACCATCAAAATAGTGCAATTGGGTCCTAATGTTTCCTATTCAGCTGGCGCTAACAAAGCGTCCAAGCATTTTTTAAAAATTTTGTTTAAGGTTATCCAATTCATCTTCTCTAACATGGTACCCTAAACTGGCAAAATAGTGCAATTGGGTCTTAGTGTTGCCTATTCAGCTGGCGCTATTATTTTTCAAATGTGGTGATGATTTGAAGATGAATTGGATAACCTTAAATAAAATTTTAAAAAAATGCTTGACAGAGACAGCCAATGTGAAGACAGCTCTTCCCCAGTTTTTATAAAGGACAACCATGTTTGTCAAAAAAAGTTTAAAAACATATAAAAATTGGACAGCTAAGGATGTTTCAAGTTCATAGGGAGACACTGTCTAAAAGAGTCGCCAGACTCTCTGTCTGACTATTTTAGTGCTGGATGAAGATGGTCCAGTAACTGTCTTCTTTGATTTTGTCCCAGATCTGGGGTGATGGCTGTTTTCGCCACCAGGTTGTCTTTATTATTATTTTAATTTTTTAAAAAGTTAACCAATTCATCACCACATTTTTAAAATAGTACATGTGGACACATGGACGCTTACTCGGTGACAAATCAAAAGTAACCTGCTCAATAGGTAACATTAGGACCTGGACCCAATTGTACTATTCTCTTGGCATAAGGGGTTGATTTTACACTTATTCCAAAAAAAGTATTTTTGGGAGGGGGGTCTTGTTGGTAAGGGATAAAGTAAGAACCTAAGAAGGAAAAATGTTGCTGGGTAAACAAGACCTCCCTTCTCTTCTCTTCATTGGCTACAGTTCCTCCCTCTTTGTAGTAGCAGCAGAAGTCACTGCTACCACCAACTCTGTCTTCCAAGTACACTACAGTCTGCTGAGAAAATGAATTCAGGCTTCTCTTTTCTCTGCTCTAGGCCAATTCTTGAATTCTGAGGTGGTATAAAATCCAAAGATGGTTAGTGACTCCTTGAAATTGCCTGAGCTGTTGATGACTTTTTCTCTGCTGGCGACCTGACATTGGTATAGGTTTTGAGGGTTGAGACGTTAGGGTTAATTTTACTAAATCCACCTACGATTGGGGTTTAGTGTCACTTCTCCCTCCTGTAATTGTTTTTTAGTATAATATGGCCTACACTGATCAGTAGTCAAAGTTAAGTCTAGTGATAATATTGAATGAATGTTTTACCCTTTTAATGACCTAAAGTAATGGGTAATTACTAATTAGGGTGTGAACTTGATTATATAATGACCTAAAGTAATGGATAATATTGAAATTAATCCTTATTAATTTAAAGAGTATATAATATAATGTATACCGTTATGAATCAGAAAATTGGTGTGAACTTGATTTATATGGGCTTTTATTTGGATCATTTGAGCCCCAAGTGCACTGAAGTTTAACCACGATAAGCCCAGGTTTAAGTACACAGCTTGTAAGTCTAAACTGGTATAAAACATGCACAAAACCTAATAGCTAGCAAGTAGTGTTTAAATCAGAAAAATCTTAATGTATATGTACTTTAAGAACACTAAATTCAGGTATGAATAATTTCTCCAACAAGTTTGATGGATTAGTGTTTTAAAATATTTTGATTTCAGATGGAGATGAATACTCTCAAGGATATGGTTTTGGGGAAACCAGCACCACTGCTCAGCACATTTAGGCTTAGTTACTACACAATTTTGAATTTAATGAGTCGTGCTGAAGGCCAATTTACTGCCGAGCATGTTATCAAGAACTCTTTTCACCAGTTCCAGTATGAGAAGGTATTTCCTTGAGGAACAAAGAACAATTTTCTGTAACTATGCTATGTGTTTGTACTGATGCACTTTCTTGCTTCTTTAGGCCTTACCTGATATAGGGAAAAAGGTTTCCAAGCTAGAACAAGAAGCTGCTATGCTTGATGCCTCAGGGGAGGTAATTCTTGTGCTATTTGAAAACATCTTTTAAATATTTTGGTCCTGAACTTTGCTTTTTACCATTTGCAGGCTGAAGTAGCTGAATATCATAAGCTAAAGCTTGAGATATCACAACTTGAAAAGAAAATGATGGCTGAAATAACAAGACCCGAAAGGGTTCTCTATTTCCTACTGCCTGGTAGACTGGTGAGTGGAAGGGCCATGTATACTCAATAGTTCTGCATTTTACTGACTCGAATCTGCTTTGATCCACTAGTGTGTGTAAAATTTCCTTTTCCGCGACTCAAACGATAATTACGATATATTAATTTTCTCCATTATTAGGTGATGCCATTTATGAATTATTTGTATAGCAATACCAGTGAAACAATGCATAGATGGAGTCATTGAAAGGAAGTTCTCATAGTTGTTGATCAAACCATGCATATTTTTTATCATTATTATAGCAATACCACTGAAAAAATCCTTGTGTATCTATATGCGTGTATTGGCCCAGTCTTTTCCTGAACTGTTGTGGTCTGCTTTGTTTGAGAAATTGTTTTCTATTTTGCAATTCCTTGTCCATGTCCAAGTAAGGCAGAATGCACTTGTCTGCCTTTACTCTTCTCTAAAGCTAAAACAAGCTTGCTGGGTTAGGTTAGTTTTTAACTTGCTAACTTTCAAGTTGTTTTAAGGTCCTTAAGGTTCATGGTTACTATCACTTTGATTGCAGGTTAAGGTTCGGGAGGGCGGAAAGGATTGGGGTTGGGGGGTGGTTGTCAATGTGGTTAAAAAGCCCCCAACAGCATCAGGTTCTTTGCCTGCTGCACTTTCTGCTTTGCGTGGTAGTACCTATATCGTGGATACATTACTCCACTGTTCCCTTGGCTCCAGTGAAAATGAATCTCGACCCAAACCATGTCTTCCCCTTCCTGGAGAAAAGGGTGAAATGCATGTGGTACGTAAGTACGTTAGATAGTACAGGAAAGAAAAAAAGGTGTACAGTGCTGCAGTTGAAGAATTCATTGAATACATGTAGCATTTCTTGTATTTTTGAGCCAATGTGCTGGGTAAACAAACTATTTCAATTGTCAGGTTCCTGTTCAACTGCCTCTGATATCTGCACTCAGCAAACTGAGAATATCTGTTCCTCCTGATCTCCGGCCGCTTGAAGCAAGGCAAAGCATCCTGCTTGCTGTACAGGAGCTTGAAAAACGTTTTCCTCAAGGCCTCCCTAAGCTTAATCCTGTGAAGGTAGGTTTTGTTATTCATTATATTAATATAAGTTGGTGAATTTGTTTTAAAGCATTTACGGAGTATAATTTATGTGATGTTGAATGTTTTTTGCTTTACTCTGTTGTAGGATATTCTTAATGCTTTACACTATTCTGTTGTAGTTGGTCTATGGAATATAAGTGTCTGTGCATCTGAGGAAAGTGGAAGAGTTATCCTTATGTTTGGTTTCCCTTTTCAGGACATGGGCATAGAAGATCCTGAATTTGTTGATATGATGAGCCAAATAGAGGAACTGGAGAAAAAGTTGTTTGCTCACCCTTTGCACAAGGTTCTACAAAATACAAATGATAATCCATTTTTCTTTCCAAGTTAGGCAGTAAAGAAACATTTTTTTAGCACATGTCCAACCGCTCCTAAAACTGTTCAACTTACTGCCACTTTTGTTTGGTTTTCACTGATGGATAAATGCTTTGCAGTCACAAGATGAGCATCAGCTTAAGTCTTTCCAGAGGAAGGCTGAGGTTAACCATGAAATTCAACAGCTCAAGTCAAAAATGCGTGATTCACAGGTAGATTTCTCATGTGGGAAGTTCTTTACTCTATTTATTGTGCTTTATTAGTAAATCTGCTCATACACCAGAGGAAGGCTGAGGTTAACCTTTTGCTTGTATGGTGACTCTTTGCTTCTGTTTCAATATTCACCCTTGTTAATGTAAGGGTATATGTATCTTATTCTTGTTACTTGCACAGATATGACATGTATGTTGCTTGGGGTTAAACCCATTTTATCCATTGTACCATTTCCTTCCTAAAGCAGGGGCCAACATATGGGGTGTAGTTCACAAACAAGCTAATTTAATATTAACTATTAAGATATTCAAAATCAAATCATTAGTCCAAAAGTTTAAACTAAGTATACAGACAATTTAAATTATATACTATATAGGTTTGGTCTAAAATTTTATACACACACACACACACACATAGGGCCTGGTTTTGTGCGGACAGATTTGGACCATTGGATAAGCTCAGATTAATGGTTGGAAATCAATAAATAGGCGAAAAAAAGCGGTTGCATTTTGGTAATTTCAATGATATGTTGGTGCATTTAGATATTCTTGATGGTGCTTTGAGCCCAATGCACTGTCAAGCATTCTCGTGTGCACCACATACCAACACTTAGTGCACCACAGACTAGCATTTGGTGGTGCACAACAGACGGGCACGTAGTGCACCACAGACCAACACTTAGGGTGCGTTTGGTTCGCACATTGGAATCGGAATCGGAATGGGTATCAAATACTTGGTAATAGTAATGGGTTTTGGTGAAAGTATTTAGCATGTTTGGTAGTTGGGTGGAATGGGAATGATTATTAATAGTTGAGGAAGAAATGAGGAATGGAGATGAAACCCTTATTTAATAAGGGTATGGATTTTCTCATTAATGAGGTATTCCAAACCCATGGTAGCATTCACAAAACCTATCAACCAAATACAAGCAATCACTTTCATACCCATTCCCTATGCCTAAACTCACCAACCAAACACACCCTTAGTGAACAACGGACTAGCACTTGGTACACCACAAAAATATACTTGGTGAAAAAAAATTACAAAAATGCCACCGCATTTTCCCCATTTTAATTGATTTTCAACCGTGCTCATCCAATGGTCCAGATCTGTCCACACGTCCGCACCGGGGAGGCTGCCTCATCTGATCCGATTCTGTTGTATAATAAGTTATCTACTAAACCTATTTAGGTTATTGTTTTTGCGCCCCCTTAAAGAATAATTTTGGTTCTGCCCATGTCTATAAGGTTTTCTAATATCTTCATAAGCTCTATTTATTTTGTAGCAGGCTGTCTTCTCTAATGTTAAGTTTCTGCCCAACAACTCTATCCAGTAGATAAAATGGGATAAAAACTGAAATAAGCTTTTTCATGGAAGAGTTTATCACTGGGTTAAAAAGTTCCTGAAGGCAACTCTTGCCCTCAGTGCTCAATGAAGCATTATCATATGAATATTTTAATATTCCATTAGTTTCTTCAGTTGATAATCGACTAAGTAATTTCCCTTAAGCACATCTTGAGTGATGGTATTTTGAATGGCTTTGTGTCTAGCTATTAATGAATAGTCATATTAAATGTGTTTTCAATCTCATTATTCCCACGTTCCTACTGATCTCCGTCTGCTGGAGTTTTCAGTAATATTATGAGTTTTGAATACTCCATTTTACTTGCATTTTTTTTTTAATTTTATTATTATTATTATTTTTTTTTTTCCAAAATTTCAGCTTCAAAAATTTAGGGATGAACTTAAAAATCGCTCCCGGGTACTGAAAAAACTGGGTCATATTGATGCTGATGGTGTTGTCCAATTGAAAGGAAGAGCAGCATGCTTAATAGACACAGGAGATGAACTCCTTGTTACTGAACTAATGTTTAATGGTAATATACTTTTTATCTCTTTAGCTGAAGCCTTGTAACTGCAATATACTTCTATATATTCTAGGTGCATGTGAAAGGGAGGTGATTTCTATAGTGCCTGCAATTTTTTAAGCTGGGGCATTGGAAGGTTGTTTTTTTTTTTTTTTTTTTTTTTTTTTTTTTGAAGTGTTATTTTGCATCCGTGATTCCTGGGATCTATTTGTTTTGCACGCCGAACATCTGTATTTATGAGTTTATGACCATATGTTATACGGATTATGTGTTTTGACTAGATAACATATCTATTATAGGCTTGATGCCCTGGTTTTGTCTTGTAAACTTGATGAACCATGTACAGGTTGCATGATTATATGAGTTTTTTTTTCTGTACACTGTATTGTTAGGCCCATCATAATAAAATGTTTGCCAGTATTACTGTATTCTCTAGCAAACTTTTACCATGTATTTGAGGGAGGTTGATCAACAACTGGTACTACAGTTCTGAATAATTTCTCTGGTCAGGTACTTTCAATGATCTTGACAACCATCAAATTGCGGCTCTGGCAAGTTGCTTCATCCCAGGGGACAGGTCAAGTGAACAGATTCATTTAAGAGCTGAACTTGCTAAACCATTACAACAGCTACAAGAGAGTGCAAGAAGAATAGCAGAGGTCTGTTGGATTAGGGACAAAATACTCCATTTCTTGATTACCACGTGTGAACATTAATAAGAGGCTTCTTTCTGATTACAGATCCAACATGAATGCAAGTTGGAAGTAAATGTGGAAGAATATGTGGAGGCTTCTGTTCGACCATATTTGATGGATGTTATTTATTGTTGGTCAAAGGTGAGTTAATCCTTCATGCCAAGTGTGGATTGTGATTGTGCATTTCTTGTGATGGCATTAGTTGGGATACACATCTGACATCTCAAACACAATGAATGATGCATTGCAGTTTACTGTCGGCTAATCAAATTCTTTAGGCAGTTTATGGATGCTGTTGGATTAAATTCTCTTTTATCCCCATTCTAAACAAATAAAATGATCGTGAAAAATAATCATCTTTATCATGGCTACCTTGAAAAAGAGAAAGTGAAACCAAGCTTGATATGTTGTAAAGTCAAACCAAGTTTTAGGTTGTACATATTTTATATACATTTAGAAAAAAAAGAAAAACATACGGGTTCTCGAATTGCACGGGTCTGAGCACATATCATGTAGAACCAATCTGAAATATTGCAAAGTAGAATCAAACATGTATTGCTTCATGCATCACAAGGGTATTACTCTAGTTACATGTCTTGTGATTGTATCTCAGGGAGCAACGTTTGCAGAGGTTATACAAATGACTGATATCTTTGAAGGGAGCATAATACGGCTAGCTAGAAGGCTTGATGAATTTCTGAACCAGGTAATCTCAAAGTATTGTTAAATGGAGTTGAATTTCCTTCAAATACAACTACACGAGTTTGTTGACCTGCCTGAGGCCAACTTGTTTTAACGATATGAATATCTGAAAACATCTTCCTGGGTTGTGCAGTTGAAGGCTGCTGCCCACGCAGTAGGAGAAGTTGGTTTGGAGAACAAGTTCACTGCAGCCAGTGAAAGCCTAAGACGAGGAATAATGTTTGCAAATTCTTTGTACCTCTGAAGTAGCAAATGTGGAAGCTGATTTTTCTTGTCTGCTGGGAGAGTGACGTTACCTTACCTAGGAAATGAGGTTTGTGTATTCAGATAGCATGTTAGCATGTGATTTTTCATTGGTTGATATGTAAGATGCATGCTTCTACTTATTTCTCTTTCTTCTCCTTTCTCTAGTCTAACCTCATTTTTGTATACATGCTGACATGCAAGTATGTTGTAGGAAAAACCAAAGAGAATAGTTGTTTTAGTGTTACAATATACGGACTCCATAGTTTTCTCTTTGCTCAAGGAATTCAATGATCTTTAAATTGTAAAATTTTTGGCTAAAAGATTTATTTTTTATTTGAACATTTTTTTTTTCTTTCAATTCAATGGTGTGGTTGTGTTTTTTGAGTAAGTTTGAGGGCTTGTTTAACCACCCTTTATTCTTTTTAAAAAATAGTTAATCAGTAATTCTGTTTGGCAATTATGAGTTTTGGATTTTGTAGAGAAGATAACAAATGGTATGCCTCATGCAGTTAGGAAATCGGAATGGGTAATAATTTCTTGCAAAAACAGAGTGGAATTTTATTGATGGATTGTATGGTACTATCGTACATAAAATGAACAAATCAAAAGGTGTAGTAGTTGAAATGCAGCAGGAGCAGGAGCATCATGATGATTTTGCAATAGGTTTAAAGACAACAGTGGAATGTTTTGCAATGTGCAGACTGAACTGTCCTCCTTTCTCACTTGTATCAATCTTTTCGTCTCCACAAGGAGGCTTCATCTCGAAATTGGTGACGAGCTTGGCAACGAGTAGCCCCAGAATTGGCATGGCGAGGATGATCCCGGGGCAGCTCCGCCTCCCCATGCCAAACGGCAAGTACCGGAAATCAACTTTGCCGCCGGCAACTGCAGCCTCAATGCCACCTTCTTCCTCCATAAACCGCTCTGGCCGAAACTCGGTTGGATTCTTCCACCATTCAGGGTTGTTAGCCAGCCACCATGCATTCACAACCACTTTTGTCTCCTTAGGAATGGTAAAACCACCCAACTTAGCCTCCTCAAGGTTCATATGAGGTACTAGCAAAGGTATTGGTGTGTGTAACCTTAAGGTTTCATTGATTGTGGCTTGTAGGTATGGCAATTCATGCAGGTTAGATTCTGTGACTGCTCCCCCTTTCAGGACGGTTGAGATTTCATCTCTGATCTTTTGTTGGACGGTGGGATGGTTGACCAGCTCAGCTATGGCCCACTCCATGGACCATAGAGTTGTCTCAATTGCCGCAACATTGATGTTCTCCACAATGTACAGCACATTTTGTTCACTGATCTCTCCCTTCATTTCTGCATCTATTATGTGATCTATTGCACAGCTTATCTTGTGGTTTTCCCCATTTGCACCCATTATTTTCCTACATAAATCATTTTGAATTAGCACCCTAGCTAGCTAAGTCAGATTCACACATATATATAATAATACTAAAAAATTATAATTACCTTCTCTTTTCAACAAAGTAATTGTTGAAAAATGCCAATCTCCTTTTCTGCAAGTCTCTGCACTTGTTAAGATAACCTCTTAAAAATGGCCTAAGCAGAGGGATGAAATCGCCATAGTTGTACTCAAAGCTCTGAGCCAATCTGCTTCTCTCCGAGTTGAACCTAGTTGCCTGAATGAACAAGGGGTCATCTTGAGACTCAAATTTGGCGTCAAACATCATGCGGTACATGATGTTGTACAGCATCAACTGCAGCCTTTTTCTGATCACCAACCCTTCAACTCTCACCCTCTCATCCCTTCTCAAGTCATGGACCACCAACTCCATCTCATTCTCCCACATCCCACTGTACTGGTGAACAACTTTGTTGGTGAAGAATGGGAGCGTCATGATCCGCCGCATTTTTCTCCAGTGCTCCCCGTAGATGGTGAACACCATGTCCTGACCGTTCCCGGTGAAGATGTCGAACACCACGTTGCGTGGCCGTGACCCAAACTCCACCCCCTGCGCGTGCAACACTTGGGTTGCTAGCTCAGGGTTCGACACTACGACCAAGTCTTTCGAGCCAAGTTTCAGAAAAAAGAGCGGGCCATAAGTGCGTGACATGTCTGCCAGCATCCTATGGTTCAAGTCATTGCCCACTTGGAGCCAGTTGCCGAACACGGGGACCGTGCGTGGTCCCGGTGGTAGATTGGACGGGGGCTTGGAGGACCGAAAGAGGTGGACAATTAGGAGAAGCAAAGGGAGAAGTAATGATAGTGACTTGAGATTAAGCATGTTGGATGAGGAAAGGAGTGCAATTGCAATTGCAAGAATGGTACCAAAAATGGACTTGCTAAGAAGTTTAGCCATGTTTATGAGATGAAAATCAAAGCTTGCTAGCTTTATGAGGGAGGACATATGATGGAGAATGGAGGGAGGCTTATATATATAGCATGGAGGTTGAAGAGTAGGCGCCCAATGGTTTTTGGTATAATCCGTGGGCTCATTTGAAATCTAGGTAGGAAATTCAAGTATCTACCCAAGTCAAAATTGGGGGTTGGTATAGGAGATGGTGGATGGTGATTAACTAATTTTAACAAGCCTTCTTGCATTAATAAAGTTATTACTAACATGTGAGACAAGAGTTTATTGATTTTGTCTTTTGAGCTATTTTTATATTTAATTTTATCCTCAATCTATGCAATTATGGCTATATAACAATAGTCTAATGAAGTTTTCTTCCTACATCCGACCAAAAGAGTATGAGAGCTTCTTTCTTTTTTTTTTTTTTTAGTAAATTCACTGGGTCTTTCTCCGTCCGTTTAAGGCACGGGAGCTGGTCCAAGAGGAATCGTCACTTGTGAAAATCGAACACGAGTTCTCCCGAAATTCTTCCCTACAAAGATAGTTCACTTGTCATTTGAGCTACCCATTGGGTTAGCTAAGGATTGATTAAATATGATTCACAAGGTAACATTGATTACTATTACGTCTTAGCTCAATCTTAGGGAAATGTCCCCCAACTTAAGTCATAAACAGAGTAGTTAAGGACATCTTGCTTTGGTACATTATAGTGCTAAATTATATTATCTATCTCAACTAAAACAATTTATTTTTGTTATTATTTTTTGCACTTACTGTTGTTAAGAGTTACTCTGTTAATAGAACTTCATTATAACATGTATGTATACTTAATAATAAGGAAAAATCTTTCTTATCCTTCTTGAATTTTTTTTCACCCATATTTCCCTTCTTGATATAGCTTCCATTCATTGGGTGTTTATGAATCACTGAATTGATTGACCCTTACCACTAATTAAAAAAGAAATTTAGTTAATAATCAAACCAATCAGATGATGTCACGTTAGGAAGGAATGGAGGAAGGGTATATAGCATTACTCTAATATAAGTCATGCGCCTTGCGGAACTCTCACGAATCTTATAGAGGCACATTCTCATCCCATTCGTTAGTGTAAAAAAATGTCATTATTCATTAAGTTAGATCATGCCTCAAACTGTCCAAGATCAGATGACATGAGGTAGGTCAAAAAACTATCATTACATCCAGACATAGAACAAGAGACCCTAACTAACTTGTGAGCTACACTATTCACTGAATGTTTAACTGAAGAGAAACAAATGTGAGAAATATGTCTCACTATTTCTTTAATGTCATCTATAATAATAATCCCTAATGGGGAGTAAACCAAAATTAAGTTAAATTCCTGGATATCCTGTTTTGTGTCCATTTCCTTCTATTTAATTAGGAGCACACATTTGTTTCCAGGGCATCTATCGTATTCCTTTCCCTTCCCTCTCATTACAGCTCCACCAATAAGCATTCATCAACCTTTCAACCTCTTTAAATAGTTCCATCAGCAGTAGAAACACACTCATTATGAAAAAAAAATTATTTGAATAATTACCTTAAGTATAATTTCCTTCCCCGCCTTTAAGAGAAATTTGTTATTCCAACTATTCACCCTTAGCATAATCCTGTCCTTGATGAAGCACAAAATTTCTTGTTTTTTCCTGCCCACTAGAAAAGGTAACCTCAAATACTTACTTTCTCGATTGCCTTTTCACACCTCCAAAACTTCAATGATGTTGTTCTGATCTTCTTCATGCACATTCTTACAAAAAGTAATGGTTGATTTATCAAAGTTTATCGCTTGTCCTGTGAAGCTGCAGCATATTCGGCTAGCATATCCCTCACCACAAAGCATTCCTTTTCAGTAACTTGAAAGAAAAGGTAGGAGTCATTAATTTGCAAACAACAAATGGGATATAGATGGAGCTCCTCTCGCCACCTTTACCCCATGAATATTCCCAATTTGTTAGTTCTTGTTTCGGAATTAGTGCACCAAGTCCTTTTGATGCAATTATAAACAGGTAACAAGATAATGGATCTCCTTGTCGAATCCTCTGATTAGGAAAAATTGGCTATATCTTGAAATTGTTAATCAGAATGTTAAATTCAACTAATAAAATTAAATACAGTTTCACACGAGAAATCTAATGATCACAAAATCCTTTTTCTTTTTTTTCAGCACCTCCATAATGTACTTCCAATCGAGACAGCAACGCCTCCACTGAGGCTCGAACCCACCCCTTCCACATGGGGTGCAACCGGGTGTCACTAGACCATAAGGTCATTGGCATTAGATGTCCTGTTAAGAAGGAAAATCCTGTTTTACTTCTTAGATGAGTTCTGGTACGGAGATGCTACAAGTGAAAAATGGGGTTAGATCTAAGTCGTTGATCAAATCTAAATCAATGACTAAAATAAATCAAAATTTAATTTAAAACAAAAAAAAAAAAACGCGCGCCTGGAAGGAACCAAGCAACTTAACCTTAAGCATGAAAATGACGCATCTTAAGTACACAAATCATGCACCTTAAGCATACAAACAAAGAATCTTAAGAACACAGTACAAAACATGCACATAAAGTTTTAAAATGACGCACCTAAATTTATAACTGACGCACCTTAAGTACAGAAACCACGCACCTTAAGAAGGAAAACTACACACCTAAAACTTTAAACCGATTTCAAAAAAACCGATGCACCTTAAGGTTCAACAACTGACGCACCTTAAGCACACAAATCACGCACCTTAAGAAGGAAAACCAAGCACCTTAAGAAGTAAAACAACGCACCTAAAACTTTAGATCGGCGCACCTTAAGTTTCAACAAAAACACACCTTAAGTTCTCACTGAAAAACTGACGCACCTTAAACATAGAAACCATGCATCTAAAGAAGAAAAATTACGCACATTAGCTACGCACCTTAAGTTTGACCAATATGAAAAATTACCAAATTGCCACCGCATTTTTTTTAAAATTATTATTAATCCTGAACGTTGATTTTAGCAAGATCAATGACCTTCTTTTCACTACAAAACTGTACCTGAGGCACACCATCATCATTTGAACCGAATTCTATATGTATACAGAGAGAGGAAAGTAGCATTTAGTTTTTAAATTCTAAAATATCTCCCCAAGATTGCAAATTTGCAACGCAAGTATAATATACACGCAACACACGAGGTATACCTCCAACCACCAATTCCAATTGGCCTTTTTGTTATTTTGTGGTATCCCGGCCTCTTTACGCCCCTGCTTTTTTATTTATATCTATCGTACCCTATAATAAAATATTAAAATCAACTCAAATTTCTAATTTTATTTTCTTAATCTCCATGAAACATTGAATCAAAGAAATCAACCTCATTTCTATTCCTTTATTTTCTTTTTTTGCATAAACATATAGGGGATGGGATTTCATACTTTTTACCATTAAATTAGGAATTAGAATAAGATTTCACTTATTCAGTTATGCTTTTCATTAGATGTGGGACAAAAGAGTGACAATTTTAGTCTCGTTATTGATTCTAAAAGAGTAAATCTTGTGTGACATTGCCTCACGTGAAACGTATAATATTTTTTTAATTAAAATATACTATTTTTTCTATAAACTAATAAAACATATTACTCCGTACATTTCAACTAAAAAATACTAAATGTCTCACGGGTGACCGTCTAACATAGAAAACCTATTCTTCTAAAATGGTAAGGAATTAGGGTATAAACACTATGCTCATCGGACAAAAAAATAAAAATAATATATACTCTCATTTTCTACTCTCAACTTTTATTTACACGGACAAAATCTTGATGTAAACCGAAAGTAAAATTATCAGTGTCCGCCACATGTAAAATTTATAAAGTAACATTTAAAAGTTCATGTAACAAACTCGACAAAAAATGAAAAATTAATTATATAAATATTTGATATTTTATTTATCGACATTGATGGAATGGTTGACTAGAAGTAATCAAATATTTTATATCTTAAAAAAAGACATTTTTTCCAAGTAAATAATAACAATATTTAAATAATCATATTTGACTTAAATTCGAATCTCAAAAAATTAACTATTATATTGAGTAACCAATTTATGTGATCAAAGACTTCATCTGACATTAACCTCTGACTTCTAATAAAATTATTTAATACTTTCGGAATATTTTTATAATTGATCATAACAATTATTGGAACAAATAAAATAAATAATATAAGTGGAAATTTAATGGTGTTATATTAATGATGATTTGATATATAGAGTTGAATAGAATAGACTCAAAAGTTTGTCCCCCTCTTCGAATCGAATTGAATTCAGGCAAGCTTGCTTCCTCTCTACACAAATCACATGTGCTATGCAGAGATTCATCTCTTCAACTTGCCTGAAAACACGCCGGCGCTACCAAATCTTTTATTCCGTCCGGCCGGTCACCTTTCGCTTCGCACCCTCTTAACCTATATATACTACTACTTTGTTTATTTATGTATGTATGTAATTCCGGGAGCCGTGAGGCTGCTTATGCCACGGCAACACCCGCCAGAAACTTCATCGGGGAGGCAGAGTACTCGTGCTCGTGCGTTTTCATTGCCCCGGGACGACCACAGCTTTCTTTGTGTTCATCCATGGAGATCTGCTTGCACCGGCACTCTACGCTGCAAAACGCCGTTTCTCCTCTGAAACAATATGGTCATATCAGCAAAATCTTCCATGTATGTATGTATAATCAAGGGAATGGAAGGGAAGCGAAGGGCACGGAAGAAATAAAATTTTCTTTGCCCGCATGAACTTAGCTAAGTGGTTTAGTAGACAGTATTTGGGAGAAGAATATTCAAGTTTGGAAATGTAATATTCCCTAAAAGAACCCACAAGAACTGACAACGACATGCAGATATATATATAAACAAGACATAGATGAAATCCCTGTCATGAGTTAGCTGGAAGAATCGCCAAAGTTTTGTGAATGTATGAGAACTGTGGGGCGCTTTCTTGACTTAAAAAAGTTTCTTGTATCATAAATGGGAAAAATAAGTAGAAAAAGAAAGCTAACAAAAATCTCAGAGAAAGCACTTCACGATGCAGTTGGGAAATCATAATAGTAGTGTGTAGCCGCCCTAAACTCTTTAAAAAAAACACTCGGCCAAGTTAGGCGCCAACTCGGCCAAGTAGAGCGCCGATTCGGCCAAGTAGGGCGCTAACTCAGCTGAGTTAGGTGGTCAGCCGACTGAATAAAAGGCGCCTAAGGGTGAAATTCCCTCAACTTAAGGGCGCCTAGCGCCTAGGCCAATTTTTACAACGCTGGTGAGTACATTACAAAATAGAAAGAGAGACAAATAGTTTGGATATAAATGCAGAAAGCAACAAGAAACAAAGTAGTGCTTCAAAAAAAACAAGAAACAAAGTAGAGTAGAGCAAAGCAGCTCCACTAAAGAAAGTGATTGCGATAATTAAAGATTTTTCTACACAAAAGCACCAAATAGCCACTCAGTTCATCCCACTAGAAAAGCATGTATTTTGGAAATTAATGTGGCTTATGTCGACATGAAAATTACCCCCCAACCAAAAGCTGCAGAGCAAAGCACAATGAACAAATTTAAAATTCCCTTCCAAAGGAGAAATGCTTAATTTGGACACCAAGTTGGCTTCCAGCAAGGCATACTAAAATAAAGCAAACTTCTCATTTCTGAGATTAATTAACTCCCCAGTTGCAATACTTTTGTTTGGGTATTAAAAAAATGGGTAGTGATAGAAGCAATGGCGTAACCAATGGGGTTGAGTGACTTCTTTAGCAATTGGCAACAAGAGAGTCACATAACATAAACTTTTGTGTTAATGAAGCCAAAGCCTGCAACTAATATTGGGTAAAGGTGTTGAGCTCAACCAATTCGGTTTGTTGTGTGTGTATGTCGGCAAGTTTTTGGGGAAAAAGACGACAGATCAAAGACCTCAACAGTGGCTCCAATAATGCAGCAATAACAAATAAAAACATATACATCAATCAAGTACATGACATGGATAAGAAGGGGTGTGGGTGTGCATATTCATATTGCAAAGTCACTCCAAATTTCAATCACTACTTCTATACAGTTCTTAAATCAAATAATTTAACCATGGTAACTGTTTGTCTCAATGATGGAATAATGGATCTTCCATTGATTATCATCTCTGTAATGAAGAAGAAGACTGCCTAACCATCTCGGTTACCCTAATAAGCTATTTATGCCTGCCTGCCCATTACCGAATCAAAATTTAGTCAACTAAAACACCCCACAAGCTTTGCCAAACAGGAGACAATAACAAATCCAATACCAGATTCAAGAAAAGCATACCAAAGTGCCAAACCTATCTATTAATACCATCACATATGAACTTGACACAGGTCCTAGTTTGTGTATTGAAATACGCTTTGTGGTAGGAGTATCAGAGAAGCTGGACAAAAAGTTTTTTCACGACTTTAATCCAAAATTGAAGTCAAGTTTCCATGGCTAGAGATACTAGAAGCTGCACTCGAAGGAAAGGAGCAACACTCACAAATTCCAGCTCGGCCCCATGAATGGGGCTGCTAGCTGGGTCAACAATCATTCTTGAATACTGGCAAGTGGCAAGCCAATAATCAAAAGGGACTAAACACCTCAAAGAACTGTAATTGCAGTCAACAAAAAGGTTCCAATCTTAATGAACCTCAATCAAAGCTCATAAAAAAAGCTGACATATATTCTTAAAACAAATCAATACTAGTATATACCTTCTTAATCTGGTCCATTCACCATCCAATTTAAAGATGCCCATAGTCAATGTTCTCAACAGTAACCCAAGTCCACTTGTAGGAATTTATGATAAATATATACAGTACATGATAGAGGAAGAAAAAACACTTTTTTTTTTCTCAAATTTAGCAGTTAAACTCAGATCCACAAAACTATCAAAGAACTGCACAAACCCATAAGAAAAATCCAAGAAATCCACAGATGATGGAAGATTAACAAAAGAGAATATGAACCCAAACATTATTAAAATAAGAAAAAAAGGAGAGATTGCTATTGGAATTTTTACCTGTACATGAAAATGTCCAATCCATGAAGCAGCTTCTTGCAAAGAAAGCAAGAGCTAAGAAAATCAGCAGCCTTAAACGCCGCCGTTTCACGCATCCCTGAATCGGTATTAGCACGAGTGGTACTAGTACAGGTATTACCCAAGAATTCGCCATTAAAGTACTCAATTTTCTTGATTTGATTGCTACCCATATGAGAAATCACACAAGTGTACTCCTCACACATTTCCATATCCTCCACACTGGGCGTTGCCGTATTATTTTCCTTCTTCTTATTCATATCATTATTCTTGAAAATATTAATGGGTATTGAGTGTGGGGTTGGTGATCTGGGCGAGATGGCAAGAATCACGGCCCTGCTTGTGCCGGAGCTCTTAAGGAGGGGAACGATACCAAGCCCAACGACGCCGTTTGGCTCCTCGAAGTGCTTGGGAGATCTAAAAGTGGCAGATTTTTGTGAATTATTCTGGTCAGTGAGGGCAAAAAGGGAAAGATTTATAGAGAGTCTCCTGTTCTTCTTGTTTCCCTTCATTATTTGAGCCATTTTTGAGAGAGAAAGAGAGAGTATTGGTGGGATTTTATCCCCTTGAAGAGATCTCTGTCTCTCTCCTTCTCTCTCCCCTATTCTCTCCCACCCAGAATTGCGGTTCTCCTCGATGATCTTTAATTGGGATTTAAATGTTAAAACGAAAACAAAAGAGGAGAGCTTCTGAGGATATGAAGCACAAGGGATGGAAGATTGGGGGAGGGGGAGAAGAAAGGGGAAGGGGGGGTGGATTGGAAGAAGAAAAGCAGCTTTTGCTAATCTTCTTCAGTTTCTTCTCTCTGGGAGAGTGGAGGGAGAATATAAAAAGACAAAGGTAGTGGATTTTTCATTTCAGTGCTCGCCCTATTTGCATTTTTGCCCCTTTATTTTTGTATTATTATTTGGATCTATCATTTTGCTAACAATAATAAGGGAAAACCACATTTATAACTCCTCAATTATTTATTTCTAAAAATTTAGTCCCTGTAAATTCTAATCTTTAATTGTTTATAATGTTGCACTTTTAATTCTTATTGTTATATAATTGTTAATTTTCATTAACGTATAAGGTTACTTTTATAATTTAGAATCAATATTCATTGTTAAAAATAACGTTCACATGGATAAAATAAAGCTTTAACAATTGATATTGATTCTAATTTACAAAAATAAACTCATAAAAAAGAGTTTGCTAACAAAATTTGGTAATTATATAACATCAGGGACTGAAAGTGCAACACAATAGACTATAAAGGTGTTAAGTTTGTTTAAATCATTTAAAGGTGTGTTTGAAAAACATGAAAATGATTTCTGGAAAATGATTTACTGTCTTTGTGTGTTTGGTTCATTTTCCATAAAATGGACAAGAAAATGAATAAAAGTGTATAATTAAATATTTTAATTGATTTGTTTAAATATAACAGTATTTAGCCAAAGACCTTGTGGTCTAGTGGATCCAAGTTTACACTCCCACGTAGAAAGGGGTGGGTTTGAGCTTTAATGGAGGCGACTGTTGACTTTTTGTGCTCCAGTAAGTTAAAAAAATATAACAGCATTTATATTTTCTTCCATTTTGACAAGATTCAAATTTTAGTCATTCTTAAAAATTTATTAATAATTAAAAAAAAACATAAACTTCATTAGTTTCTGACAGAAACCAGACACTTGGTTTTCGCGCCGGAAACCAGATATGGTTTCTGCGTGGAGACCAGATGGCTCTTCTGGCGATTTTCATCTCGTTTTCGGCGATCTCCGTTGCAGGGTGTTTTGAAGATGAAAAAGAATGCTCTGAATATGAAGAAGTTGTTGAAGGCGGAAAATGACTTCCACCAAAAAAGGGGAAAGTTGTTTTCCAAAAAAAACAGGCTCATTTCCTTTGACCAAGCCTTATTTTTCATTGACTCAAGTTTTCCTTTGCTTACCAAACACAAGAAACTCATAAAATGATTTCTGAAAATCATTTTTCGACTTAAGAGTGACCAAAATTTCAAATGTGAAACAATTCAGGGATAAAAAATGTTGTTATCCCTAATATCAATAATAACAAAAACAACAGCAGCAGCAACAACAATAATAATAAGGGGAAAATTCAATATTAGTCTCTAAATTGTTCTTTACTAGTAGTTTTAGTCCCTAACTTTTTATCGTTGCAATATACACCACTAACTCTTCAAAAAATTACAATTTTAACCTTTGAAACAACAAAACTATTAAACTTTATTAAAATTTTACTTAGTACATGTGCATTTTAGTACTTTTTAAGTTTCTTCTTTAATTATAATCTTGTTTAGTCTTGATATTTTATTTGTAAAATAAAAAAAATGATTTTAATAGAGTCATGTAAAGAAAATATGGACGATGCGCCACAATTGAAAATGAAAAATTTAGCAAAGAGTGTTGTCAAATCTTTATTTTGCAAATGAAATACTAGCCAAATATGACAATGTTATAAAAAAAAACAAATATAATATAATTTTAAAATATCCATCATCCATGTAGTAAGTAAATTTTAATAGAATTTAATAGTTTTGTTGTTCTAGAAGTTAAAAATGTAACTTTTTGAAGAGTTAGGGGTGTATATTGTCATTGTAAAAAGTAAGAGACTAAAATCGCTAGCAATGAACAATTAAGGGGCTAAAATTGCGTTTTTTCCTAATAAAAATAATGAGGAAGAAGAGGTTAGACTTAGTCTTACGCTATGTTTGGCAAACCTAGCTGAAAAGGTAGCTGAAAACTAAAAAGCTATAAGCTCGAAGCTGAAATCTGAAGAGCTGTTATGCTTAAAAGTGTTTGGTAAAATTAGCTTTTTGATAAACTGATAAATGTAAAAAGACTAAAAATGATATCTTCATACAATTTAAATAGTTGTAAATTTAAATAGATTTGTTTATATACTAAAATATAAAATACTGATATATATATATATATATATATATATATATATATATATATATATATATATATATATATATATGTATATATTAATAAAATATAAAGTAAGGACATATATTTGAAAATATATAAAGTAAAACAAAATAATGTTTATAATTCATAAGATTAGTTCATACAAAAATTAATGTTCAAATACAAATGTCAAATTGAAATTACAACCAAACATATTGAAGATAAAAGTCCAAAAGGATTTTAATTGGAAGGGGTGAATGATGTTATTTATTTAAAATAATAAGGATAAAGATGGAAAAAAGTTAAAAAGCTACTATCTTATTTTTGAAAAGCTACCTAAAGTAGCTTTTCAAAATAAACTCTTATTTTAAGCTACTAGCTTATTTTGAGAACATTACTAAACAAAGCTTATAACTTATTAGTAGCTTAAAATAAGCTATATGCTCCTAAATAAGTTTTGCCAAACAGAGTTTTAGACTCTTAGTTCTTATGTATTATTATTATGAGATTTTAATAGAGGTGTTGTGTCGATGACTACCCTATATGAATAAGGCTATTCTTAGTCCTTGGCTGGTGTCACAGTAGGGTACCAATTTTTTGACTTTTACTTTGTTTTAAATAAATTTTTAAAAATTATGTTAAGTGTCTCAAATTGATTGTTGGGCTCTATAAGTGTTTTGGGGCAGAAGTTGTGAACATGACTTGTTATTTGATCAATAGATCACCACGGACATCGTTTGGTGGCAAAGTTTCTAAGGAGGTTTGGTTAGGTAATCCTGTGGGTTTTGATCGCTTACAAGTTTTTGATCTCTTGGTTATGTTTTTGTTCAAGGTGATGAGAGATCGAAATTAGATCCCAAGTCAAAGAAGTACATCTTTCTGGGATTCAAGAAAGACATAAAAAGGATACAAGTTTTGAGATCCTGCAACCAAGAAGGTGGTGATTAGCAGAAATGAAGTGTTTGATGATCATTATATGCTTCAACTGAAGAAAGGAGATGCATTGGATGATGGTTCTAGCACAATAGAATTGGAAATAGTTCGGATTCCTTTGAATGAAAAAACACAATCCAGTAATGATTTAGACTCAAGAAGTTGCAGATTCGATATCTGTAGCAAGTTAGAGTTTCACTACTACAGAAATAACATATAATGTTGGTAATATGAAAAACTGATGTTAAAAGGTTAATTAAACATATAAAAAAATTTTAAAACAATTTAACGAGGAGTATAACTGGTGATCATATCAATAAGCATGGTTAAACCGACCCATGAGTATATGTGATATAGATCTTTTTTTTCTCTTAAGGGGCATATTCGTCAATGTGGAGATTTATTGAGTTTGTCCCATATAAGGATTAGGAGCGGAATGAAGTGGGTCGGACCCGTGGTATAGGTATAGAATTTGTCTTATAAATACGTTGTTTGTATCTCTAGATATTTTATCATCACAATTAATAAAAGAATAACTTCACTCCCTTGGATGTAGGCATGGTATATATGTATGTATGGATGTGTGTGCGTTTATTTATTTATTTACTTATTTGTATTAATAATATTTAAGTAAATTATGCAATAACCAATAACCTTGTGGTCTAGTGGCACGAAGTAGCTCTCTCAAATAAGAGGTCATGGGTTTGAGGCTTTGAGTCCAGACCCCAGTAAAGACAGGTAGTATTAAGTTAACTGATACTACATTGTAATAAAATTAGTAGTACTAAAAAAGTATATTATGCAATATAGTTGCATGTTTGATCACTTTGTAAGATTTTGGAAAAAGAAAAAAGAAAAAGAATACAAAACCTAAAATGAAGAGAGAAAAATAAAAGGAAAAGACAAAATGCAAAAAAGAAAAAGAATATAGAAACTAGAAAGAGCCACGTGATGGTTCACCAAAATCATGTGCTTTATTTAACAGTGTTTCACCTCTGCGGCTCAGGTGAAAGAAAGGTAGTGATTCTATGAACAACCAGACGGGTACGGCAGCAGCAAAATATCAGGGACAGGTGGCGGATGGATTTCTAAGGACACGTGTACAGTTCGATTTCCTCAAAAAATCATGTCATGATTGTGCGTTTAGAAGCAGACAGCTTTTTTGGAGGAGCTTTGGCAGTCTATGATTGTCCCTGCGCTGGTCCCATAAAATGCTAACCCTGTGGGCTCCACTACTTTATTCATTGTTATTCCTTTATTATCCCACTTTTTTCAATTATAATTTTTTAATGGAATAAGATTTAACTTAACTTGAAAATGCAATTAGGTTACTGAACAAAAAAAACATAATTAAGTTATTGAACACTTTAAATGTATACAATTTCACTTGATAGCAAGTTATTATCCATTTCATCAGGTTACTTTCTTACATGCACGGTGAGTTCGCATTTTAAAATAATTTTTAATAATAAATTATTAAAATAAAAAATTAAAATAATAAAAAAATAAAAAAAATTTAAAAACACACATGTTTGCCACCTTGATAGAAAACTTGGGGATGAATTAAATTAAATTTATTTATTTTTACTATTATTAATATTATTATTTACGAAAAGTCAACTTCTTTCACAAAACAACTTTTACTTGATGATTTTTTATGAAGATTTCAATTGTTTTGTGAAAGAAGTTGACTTTTCGTAAATAATAATAATAATAATAATAATAATAAATTAATTAATTAAATTTGATTCATCTGCAAGTTTCCTATCAAGGTGACAAGGGTATAATTAAGGGAGAAGGGATGGCTACCGGTGTGTTTTATTATTATTTTAAAATTTTTTAAAATTATCTAAATTTTTTATTTTAATAGTTTAATATTAAAAATTATTTTAAAATGACAACTCACAGTCCACGTAAGCAAGTAACCTGAAGAAATTGGTGGTAACATGCTATCAGGTAAAATTGCATACATTAGAGTGTTCAGTGGCCTAATTGCACTTCTTTTTAGTTCAGTGACCTAATTACACTTACGTTCAGTGACCAATTTAAACCTTATTCCTTTTTTAATACTCCGTATAATTCTAGCTAAGTTGTCATGCTATTAGTAAAGTTACAAGTTTGATATTTAATGGGAGAAAAAAATTTACTCTCTTTATTTTGAAGTTTGTATATAAAATTTTTATATATTAAAAAACTACGTGAAATATATTATTATTTACAAAAATTAAAATTAAAATTTAAAATTTGTTAAAGAAAATGAATAAACAAAGACAATTTGGTCTAATTAATAAATACTAAGCATGTTCAGATAACATGTAGTTACTCTCCCATACGGAAGATCATGAAATCGAGCCTCGGTGGAGGCGTTGTTGACTCTTTGTGCTTCAATAGGTTGAGAAAGTATAGATGGACAAATACTATAATGTAATGAAGTTAGTAGCATTCAAAAACAAAAAAAAAAGAAGAAAATAATAAAATGATTTTCATTGATTTATAAAATGGAAAAGAAAACAAGCAAATAATCTCGTAATGATTTGGTAAATTTATGAGGTGTAGATGAGATAATGTGTGTCTTTTTAACTTTTTTTTTTTTTTTGGACACCAGTGTCTTTTTAACTTAAACTCTTAGATGTGCGTTTTTCACTTTTGCTGTCCCAACATGAATGCATAAGAGAATAAAAAGTAAAATATGTTATGAAATAAAAGTAAAACGGTGGATGTCCAAGCAAGGATTCGAGCCCTTGATCTCTTGTTCATATATTGGGAGCCCATCCATTGAACCGCATACACTATTGTTGTTGATGTTATGTCTATACGTATATAGCTGGCTGCTGAAAGTCTTATGCAACAAAACAAGGTGAAGCCTACAAGAATCGAACACGGGATCTCCAGGCGAAGCTTATCCGTTTAGCCTTCAGCTTATCCATCTAGACTAGCTCAATTATATGCATATTACTGTATCTTTTAATATTTGTTTATTCATTTTCGGACACTATAAATACCCCCCAAAGCCTTTGTAAAATCCACCCCCAAAAATCATTCCAGAATCACAATCATCAGTTTTTCCCATATTTTCTCTCGGCTTTCTTCTTCTTATTACCATAAAATATTTATATTATTAGTATTAATATTATATTTCATAATACGTTATCAGCACGATAACTCGGGTTCAACCATCACTTAGGTAATATTTACTTACATATTTTATTTTATACTACGTAATATTTTATATAATATTACCAATATGTCAAATCTTACAAATCTTGAATTTGTGGGACTTGATATATCTGGAAAAAATTACCTGTCATGGGTATTAGATGTTGAAATGCATCTAAATGCAAAAGGTCTCGGTGAAACTATCAAAGAAAATAATGATGCCTCGATTCAAGATCGAGCAAAGGCAATGATTTTCATTCGCCATCACCTTGACCAAGGGTTAAAAGATGAATATCTTACTGTGAAAGAACCCTCTGAACTCTGGAAAAATTTGAAAGAAAGATATGACCACCAGAGGACAGTAATTCTCCCAAAAGCCCGTTATGACTGGCTTCACTTGCGTTTGCAAGATTTTAAAACTGTGAGCGAATATAATTCTGTTATGTTTAAAATAAGCTCTCAGTTGTTGTTATGTGGGGAGAAAATCACTGATGATGATATGCTTGAAAAAACCTTCTCTACTTTTCATGCATCGAATATGGTGCTACAACAGCAATATAGAGAGAAGGGTTTTACGAAATATTCCCAGTTGATTTCATGTCTTCTGGTGGCTGAACAAAATAATGAGCTGTTGTTGAAAAACCACGAAGCACGTCCTACTGGCTCAATCCCATTCCCCGAGGTGAATAGTGTGTCTAATAATAATAATGCTAAGGGCCGTGGCCGTGGCCGTAGCCGTAGACGGGGAAATGGAAGATACCGTGGTTATAATCCTGGTAATGGACAAAATCGTCATGGTGGTTACAATTTCAAGAATAAAAATTACCACCGAAAAGGGGAAAGTAGTGGTGCAAAACATGATAAGGACAAACGTGAAAATTATCCCAAACGTACTGAAAGTGTATGTTATCGTTGTGGCATGACTGGCCATTGGGAGCGTGTTTGTCATACATCAAAGCACTTTGTGGACCTCTATCAGGCATCCCTGAAAGGAAAAGCAAATATAGAGTCCAACAATGTTTTTATGGAAGACGATTTTGTTGACACACAGTTGGATGTTGAAGATTATCTTGGGCCAGTTGAAAATCTAAATTAATGTTTCAAGCTTGTATGTCTAAGATCGTTTAGATCTTTCTGTTGTACTTTTGTTGTACTGCTTTTGTAATATATCTAATAAAGTCTATCTTTTTGCTTGAAGAAATGAATACATCATCACTTGTGGTTAAATCCAAGTCAAATGAAGAAGATGTATGTATTGTTGATTGTGCAACTACACATACAATTCTTAAAAGTGCAAAATATTTTTGCCTGTTGAAAAGAAATGAGGCATTTGTCACTACAATAAGTGGTAGTGCAAAAATGATTGAAGGCTTTGGAAAAGCCAATATATTATTGTCTGGAGGAACAAAATTGATGATTGATAATGCATTGTTCTCTCCAAAGTCTCATAGAAATTTGCTAAGCTTTAAGGATATCAGAAGTAATGGATATCATGTTGAGACTGTAAAGGAAGTGAATCAAGAATTCCTTCAAATTATAAAGGCAATATCGGGAAAGAAATATGTTATGGAAAAATTCCATGCACTTCCCTCCGGTTTATATTGCACAAAAATAAATGCCATTGAAGCCAATCTTAGTGTAAACGGAAGGTTTACTAATTTAACTGATTTTAAGATTTGGCACGACCGATTGGGTCATCCTGGATACGTGATGATGAGAAAAATAATTGAAAATACAAATGGCCATTCCTTGAAGGAACATAAAATATTTCAAGGAAATGAATTCTTCTGTTCTGCATGTTCTCAAGGGAAATTGATTATAAGACCATCAACAACCAAAGTTGGTTTTGAATCACCTGCATTTCTAGAACGCATTCAAGGTGATATATGTGGACCCATACATCCACATTGTGGACCATTTAAATATTTTATGGTCCTAATTGATGCGTCAACAAGATGGTCACATGTGTGCTTATTATCATCTCGTAATATGGCATTTGCGAGATTGCTTGCTCAAATAATAAGGCTACAAGCACATTTTCCTGACCATCCAATTAAATCAATCCGAATGGATAATGCTGGAGAATTTACATCCCAAGCTTTTGACAATTATTGTATATCACTTGGGATTGATATTGAACATCCGGTAGCGCATGTTCATACGCAAAATGGTCTAGCAGAATCACTAATCAAAAGGCTACAGTTAATAGCTAGACCATTACTTATGAAAAGTAAACTACCATCAAATGTATGGGGGCATGCAATTTTGCATGCAGCGGCCCTAATTCGTATTAGGCCCACAAGTTATCATAAGTATTCTCCATTGCAATTAGCTTTTGGTCAGGAACCTAATATTTCTCATTTGAGAACATTTGGTTGTGCAGTATATGTTCCTATTGCTCCACCACAACGGACTAAAATGGGTCCTCAAAGGAGATTAGGAATATATGTTGGATATGAATCTCCCTCTATAATTAAATATTTGGAGCCATTAACGGGAGATGTGTTTACTGCACGATTTGCAGATTGCCATTTTGATGAAGCATCCTTTCCAACATTAAGAGAAGAAAATAAAATTGTGGAAAGGATAATAACATGGAATACTCCATCATTGCTTCATCTAGATCCTAGAACTCAACAATGTGAACAAGAAGTTCAAAGGATAATTCATTTGCGAGAATTGGCAAATAAACTGCCGGATGCATTTGCTGATCCGAAAAGGGTAACAAAATCTCATATCCCAGCAGCTAATGTCCCTGCTAGTATTGACATTCCAAAAGATCAAATTGGGAATGAATCTCAAGTACGCCTGAAGCGCGGAAGACCTATTGGTTCGAAGGATAAAAATCCTCGAAAAAGAAAGGTCAATACAAAGAATGATCTTTGTGAGAATAATGACATTCATGAGAAAAGTCAAAGAAATGAATCTGAAGGGAATGGGATCCCTAGAGAAATTCATTCACCAGAAATTGAGAAAAATGAAGAAATGTTGATAAATTACACTAATGCTAAAGATATATGCAATAGAAGTGAAGTTAGTTTGAATGACTACTTTGCATATAATGTAGCATTAAGTATCATGAATGATGAGATGGATCAAGAACCAAGATCCATTCATGAATGTCAAAATAGGGACGATTGGCCTAAATGGAAAGAAGCAATGCAAGCAGAATTGAATTCTCTTGAAAAACGAAATGTATTTGGTCCAATCATTCGAACACCTGAAAAGGTAAAAGCTGTGGGTTGCAAATGGGTCTTTGTCCGAAAAAGAAATGAGAAAAATGAGGTCACGAGGTACAAAGCAAGACTCGTGGCTCAAGGGTTCTCTCAAAGACCAGGTATCGATTATGATGAAACATATTCCCCTGTAGTGGATGCTGTAACATTACGATACCTCATTAGCCTAACTGTGCATGAAAGGCTAAATATGCAACTAATGGATGTTGTAACAGCTTATCTGTATGGCTCACTTGATAGTGACATATACATGAAAGTCCCTGAAGGATTGAAAATGCCAGAAAGGCATAAAACAAGTCCTCGAGAACTTTATTCGGTAAAGTTACAAAGATCTTTATATGGACTGAAACAATCAGGGCGCATGTGGTATAATCGACTTAGTGAATACTTACTAAAAGAAGGTTATACTAATGATCCAATTTGTCCATGTGTTTTTATAAAGAGATCTAGTCATGGATTTGTTATAATCGCTGTTTATGTTGATGATTTAAACATCATCGGGACTCCTGATGAAATTCCAAAAACAACAGATTATTTGAAAAAGGAATTTGAGATGAAAGATCTTGGAAAAACAAAATTTTGTCTGGGCCTACAGATTGAACATTTGGATAAAGGGATATTTGTCCATCAATCAAATTATACCAAAAGGGTCCTTGAAAGATTTTATATGGACAAAGCATATCCATTGAGTAGTCCAATGGTTGTTCGATCCCTTGAGATGAAAAAGGATCCTTTCCGACCTAAGGAAGATGATGAAGAAATCCTTGGTCCGGAAGTGCCATATCTTAGTGCAATAGGTGCACTAATGTATCTTGCTAATAACACAAGGCCTGATATTGCATTTTCTGTTAACCTGTTAGCAAGATATAGTTCTTGTCCAACACAAAGGCACTGGAATGGCATCAAACATATATTGCGTTACCTCCAAGGAACAATTGACTTGGGATTATTTTATGCAAAAGATTCCAAATTGGAGTTGAATGGATACGCAGATGCTGGATATCTTTCGGATCCGCATAAAGCGCGATCCCAAACTGGTTATTTATTTATGAGTGCAGGTGCTGCCATATCTTGGCGTTCCACTAAACAGACATTGGTTGCCACTTCTTCAAATCATGCTGAGCTAATCGCTATTCATGAAGCAAGTCGAGAATGTGTGTGGCTTAGATCAATTACTCGATACATCAGAGGAGCATGTGGTCTGTCTGTGGATAATACAGCAACAACCATATATGAGGACAATGCAGCATGCATCGCTCAGTTGAAGGAAGGATACATCAAGGGAGACAGAATAAAGCACATTTCACCAAAGTTTTTCTTCACTCATGACCTTCAGAAGAAAAATGAGATCAATATTCAACAAATTCGTTCATGTGACAACTTAGCTGATTTGTTCACCAAAGCGCTACCCACAACTACGTTCAAGAAATTAGTTCGTGGAATCGGTATGCGTCATCTCAAAGATATTCAGTGATGTCATAAACAGGGGGAGCATATTATTGTACTCTTTTTCCCTTAACCAAAGTTTTTTTCCCACTGGGTTTTTCTTTGGTAAGGTTTTTAACGAGGCAATAAAATGTTTCTCCTTTGGACATCCAAGGGGGAGTGTTATGAAATAAAAGTAAAACGGTGGATGTCCAAGCAAGGATTCGAGCCCTTGATCTCTTGTTCATATATTGGGAGCCCATCCATTGAACCGCATACACTATTGTTGTTGATGTTATGTCTATACGTATATAGCTGGCTGCTGAAAGTCTTATGCAACAAAACAAGGTGAAGCCTACAAGAATCGAACACGGGATCTCCAGGCGAAGCTTATCCGTTTAGCCTTCAGCTTATCCATCTAGACTAGCTCAATTATATGCATATTACTGTATCTTTTAATATTTGTTTATTCATTTTCGGACACTATAAATACCCCCCAAAGCCTTTGTAAAATCCACCCCCAAAAATCATTCCAGAATCACAATCATCAGTTTTTCCCATATTTTCTCTCGGCTTTCTTCTTCTTATTACCATAAAATATTTATATTATTAGTATTAATATTATATTTCATAATAAAATATAATTAATGTGCACTTATTTCTCACTTATAAATACAAATTGAGTTATACGTAAAAAAAAAAAAAAAAACTATTCAGCTAATTTGTCATATAGTACTAAATATCTTTATTACTATAAGATTAATCTATATTATACTTTTACTAGTATTTTCACCCGTGCGTTGCACGGAATGAATTTGTTATAATATTTTAAGAAATATTTGTATTGATATACAATTATATAAATTATAACATCGAATATGAGTATGAATAAGTGTATAAATGCAATTATAGTATGAGTCTTCCTTGCATGCAACAAATATCACAAAAATTCAGTGTTCTAAAATAAGTGTATAAATGCAATAGGTAGATAATTTACATTATTGCATCATATTCATTAATTTAATTACTTGTCGGTTAGTTATTGCAAGATCTTGAGGTACACTTATATTTTGATATTTAGTAAGTATAACTATATTAGATAAAAAATTTACATGGGAGTAATGGGATAATCAATTGAGTAATTGTTGGTTGACCGTAGAGCGTTGTGTTGGAGGAAAAGATGATATATAGTGAAGATGATATTGCCCTTCACTATATATCATCTTCTTCCTTCAATACGTTGATATTCTCTAGACAAATAACTGTTGGAAAAAAATTAGCATAAAATGGCATTTTACTGGCAATATTGTGGTACAAATATATGTGGGGTCCAATTTCGATTTTGGTCGGGTCAAAGTGGATTCGTGTTCTTCGTAGTTAGACGAAAAAATTGATATATTGTACGCTCAAAACTGATAATGGGTGAATGAGAAATTGGTTCTCAAAGTTGACCCATTTGAGTTAGAAAATATAGAAAAAAACCTTTCAAGTAACTTTTGTCCCACATTGGTTTGAGAAGTGGTTTGCACCACTATTTATACAAGAGTTTTTCTAAGGCTTATTGAATTGTATAGCATAGAGGCTCTCTCTCGCACGCAAGGGGGGAAGGGTGCAAATGAAATCCCAAAATGAACTTAAAAAGGCTTGACTCGTGGCCTTGCGGGTTGAATTATGCCAAATTTTCATATTTTGAACAATATTAAGCACCATACCATAATACAAGTTAAAACTGAGGATATTGTTTTTATTAATAGTATAGATTGCATTGCAGAGAAATATATATACTGAATTATTACCATTAGTAATTCTAGTCTAGAATTGTATTACGAATAGGAACGTAGGGAAGAATATATTTTATTAGGAATTCTATTTTAGTTTACAATTGTATTAGGGATAGGAATTGTATTACCATATTTTACAATATTACGCAAACCATAATATTATAGGTCTGTTTTGGGCGGAAAGTTAAAACTGAGGATATTGTTTTTATTAATAGTATAGATTGCATTGCAGAGAAATATATATACCGAATTATTACCATTAGTAATTCTAGTCTAGAATTGTATTACGAATAGGAACATAGGGAAGAATATATTTTATTAGGAATTCTATTTTAATTTACAATTGTATTAGGGATAGGAACTGTATTACAATATTTTATAATATTACGCAAACCATAATATTATAGGTCTGTTTTGGGCGGGAAGTTAAAACCGAGGATATTGTTTTTATTAATAGTATAGATTGCATTGCAGATAAATATATATACTAAATTATTACCATTAGTAATTCTAGTCTAGAATTGTATTACGAATAGGAACGTAGGGAAGAATATATTTTATTAGAAATTCTATTTTAATTTACAATTATATTAGGGATAGGAACTGTATTACAATATTTTATAATATTACACAAACCATAATATTATAAGTCTTTTGGGCGGGAAGTTAAAACTGAGGATATTGTTTTTATTAATAGTATAGATTGCATTGCAGATAAATATATATACTGAATTATTACCATTAGTAATTCTAGTTTAGAATTGTATTACGAATAGGAACATAGGGAAGAATATATTTTATTAAGAATTCTATTTTAATTTACAATTGTATTAGGGATAGGAACTGTATTACCATATTTTATAATATTACGCAAACCATAATATTATAGGTCTATTTTGGGCGGGAAGTTAAAACTGAGGATATTGTTTTTATTAATAGTATAGATTGCATTGCATAGAAATATATATACTGAATTATTTCCATTAGTAATTCTAGTCTAGAATTGTATTACGAATAGGAACGTAGGGAAACATTAGGAATTCTATTTTAATTTACAATTGTATTAGGGATAGGAACTGTATTACCATATTTTATAATATTACACAAACCATAATATTATAGGTCTGTTTTGGGCGGGAAGTTAAAACTGAGGATATTGTTTTCATTAATAGTATAGATTGCATTGCAGAGAAATACATATACTGAATTATTACCATTAGTAATTCTAGTTTAGAATTGTATTACGAATAGGAACGTAGGGAAGAATATATTTTATTAGGAATTCTATTTTAATTTACAATTGTATTAGGGATAGGAACTGTATTACAATATTTTATAATATTACGCAAACCATAATATTATAGGTCTGTTTTGGGCGGGAAGTTAAAACTGAGGATATTGTTTTTATTAATAGTATAGATTATTACTGTTTTATTAGTAGTCTACTTACCAATTACATTAAGTTATTGGGTTAAAAAATATTTTTGACACAAAACTACAAATTAATAGTCACATAATTCACTAATAAGGAGAGTTAGAGAGAAAAATTGTGCAGGGCAATTCTTAAATAAGTTTGTTGGATAGTTGACTTGATAATTATAAAGTTTCAAGTTTGATTTTTCGTGGAATTTGCTTGTTGACATCATTAGTTTGAAGGGGTCAGCTATAGACAACTCACTACCAAAAAAAAAAAAAGAAGCTCATAGCCAACAGTTAAAATCCCTTGCCTTTGAGTTAAAATTTATGTTGTTAAAGTTGGTGTTGTTGTAAGTCCCGCACAAAGACAATGATTTTTAATTGTTGTCTTTTCTAGAAAAGACCGTTGTTTATTTAGTGTTGTTGAAACCGGTGTTGTTGTAAGTCCCACCTAAAAACAATGGTTTTTAAACGACAAAGATAATAAAATTCTTCACCTAAAATGTATTTTTCGAGTAGCAGCAAAACACGTTGGGCTGCATATATGTTAAGCAAAAGATGATATGGGAAGATTAGTGCGCCTCTAAAGTCTAAGCACATTGGTGAGCTAAAAGGTTGAGGAGATCCGAGCTGAGCTTCAATCTTTCCCCACTTTATTTCAAATCCCAACTAAAATTTTGAAGCACTTTTTGTGACAAAAGTGAAGAGAATGACAAAGTGAAGTGGAATAAAATATAGGTGTTCCATAAAATGTATACCTTAGCTTCTTTTTATGCTCTCCAAATTTCTATCATATGCACAAAATCTCAAGTACTGCCTCCTTTTCAATGTCTCTCTTTCTCTCTTCCCCATCGATGACTTAATTGTAATTTCACCCTCTCAATTATTGTGGTTTTTTATTTTTAGCTTTTTGATTTAAAATTTATTAGATTTGATTCCGAATGTTAAATATGTATTACTTTTTTAATTATTTGATGTAAATATTAAAAAGGCTTGGAAATATTAAAAAAAAAAACACACAAGATATCATTATATGCTCAAAATTGTGAGGATCACCTACTTTTCCAAAGCTTCTTCCTTCCTCCCATCTCAATGATGGAATAGTTAATTGTAATTTTATTAGTTTCGCCACTACATTTTCTTGCTTTTCGTTTATAAATTTAAAATCGAGTAGATTTGATTCTTAACTATTAAAAACACGTCACTTTTAGTTATTAGAAATATCAAAATTGATATACTTTCAATAGTTTGAAATTAAATTTGATCGATTTTGAACTTCAATACTTGGACTAAGAAATTAATTTCATCACATACTCAAAATTTTAAGGACCACTGCCTTTTGTAACTCTCCCTCCCTCCCTTCTCATTGTTGGAGCTAATTGTAAATTTATCATCTTGATTAATGTATTTACTCACTTTTGATTTATAAGTTTAAAATTGACTAAATTGAATTATCAATTATTAAAAATGTGTTACTTTTAGTTATTCTAAAGATTAAAAGTGTGATACGTCTTCAATGGTCTAAGATCAAACTTGATCAGTTTTGAACTTGATACCGAAAAAAAAAAAAGATTTCATCACATGCCCAAAATTTCAAGGACCACCTCCTTTTATAGGTAGTGTCTTAATCTCCGTCTCTTCTCTTTGATGTAGTTAATTGCATATTTATCCTCTCAGGTATTAACTATTATATTTTATCACTTTTAATTTATGACTTTAAAATCAAACAAATTTAATTCTTAACTATTGAAAATGTGTTACTTTTAGCCATTTGAAAGATTACAAATAATAAATTTTCAATAATTTTAGATTAAAAAAATTATTTTGAGCTTGGATACTGCAAATTAAAAAAATACACAATAATATCAAAACTTGAATTAACCCTTCTAATGGAACCATGGAGGTGAAGTTATAAAGGAAACATCTTTTGAAGTGTAAAATTTAGTGTAAAAATGGTGGTCCAAAAAAAAAAATATTATAATGTGTTAGAAGCATTCATGCACCATTCACTTCAGTATGGGAGACAAGTCACTAGGAAGTTGCTTTCTAATGATGTTTTCTCACTTTATGATAGCAAATTCCCAAGGACCACACTTATCTTTAATTAATTTTTCACATTAAAATAAAAATTAAAGAACAAAAAAAAAACCACCTAATAATAAGTCAAAACTCTCCCCTCTTTTATTGCTTTTGCTTTTGTTTTTTTTTCTTTTCATTTTATTACTCTCTAATATTAATTCCCATATTTTTTAATTTGCTAACTTTTAAAAAAGAATAATGGATTTGTACTTCCTATTTGCTTTCCTCCTCCTCCACTTCCTCCTTTAAACAATGAAATTATTCTATTCTTCTCAATCAAGTTGGCTTTATTTATTTATTTTTGTCAAGTTTTTTTCTTTACCATATTTTTTTTAAAAAAATTACCGATTTATCATTTTTCTATTAGTTACTCTATGATGTGGTATGATAAGTCAATTTACCAGCCATTTATGAAAATAAATAGTTTTTTTAAATATAAATAAATTCAGGAGTAATTAATAGCGATGGGTAATTATTGTAGAGGCGAGGAACATTTTTCTTTGTTATTATACCAAACACAAAAATATTAATTTCTTTTAAGGATCAAGTTTTAGGAAACAAAAATTTTCATTAATTTTTTTTCACCATCTAATGTGACAATATAGAATTTATATTGAATTTTTTCACCATCAACAGATTCTTTTTTCTAACGTGAATTGATGCCGGCCAATTTATAATAACTAATAAATAAAAAAGACTTTTATTTATCCTTTTATTTATCACATAAATAGTGAAAAATAAAATTAATGAAAAAATTGATGTCTGTAGCAATACCATTTCTTTTAAACCTGAATCCTCTAACGCAAAAATCCAGGAAATGTGATCCTATTTTATTTGTCAAAATTCAGTTTGAGTTTGGGTTCACTCGTTAAAATATTATCCAAAAAAAGGCCACGGCCCAATTGCCAAAATTTCGGGTCAACCATTGTTATTATTATTTTTTTTGGGGCTAAAGTGTCATTCCTCACCATGACGTCCATTTCGATAACGTCCATTTCGATAAACAAACCATTAATTTTTTTTCATCTAGCATTTTTCACAAGTTACCGGGTTACTATGATGATATGACACATGTAATTAGCTTATGTGGATCTTCTTTTTAAGTCAACCCAAAATTTTTAAGTAAACCCCAAAAATCAACACCTCATGCTGCCCCTCCCCCGTGCCTTCAGCCGGACCAGTGCTCACTAGACCAAATCACCACAGCCCCTCCACAATCCACTGCTCCTCCCCTCCCTTGCGGCAGCGTGCGCCGAGCCCACTGACGACCTACCTAGGGGTGATTGTGCTTCGTTCTTCGCGGTTCCAAGGTTACACAAATCAGAACCGGAACCTTATATAAAGGTTCCGGTTCCAATTCAACTGGAATTTTTTTTAGTATATATAATTATATATAATATGTTTTGTTATTATAAAAATCATATTATAAATTTTTTTTTGGCAGTAGCTAAATATAATTTTTTTATATATATATTTAGCTACTGCCAGTAGCTAAATGCCTAAATATAAGATTTTCTTATTATTTTACGGTTCCGGTACCGGTTGTTGGGCTGGAAAAGGTTTAGAAGAAAATAAAAAAAAATCAAAAAAAAGAAGAAGAAGAAGAAAACGAAAAAAAAGGGCCAAATGAGCATAGATTACCTATAACTTGTAGGTAACCTGTAAAAAATGTTAGATGAAAAAAAATTAATGGTTTGTGTATCTAAATGGACGTTATGAAAGTTGTAGTATCTGTTCATAGCTACTTTCTCAACCTAATGAAGCACAACAAGTCAACATTTGCCTCCACTGAGGCTCAAACCCACTCCCATCATCCATGTGAGAGTGTTAATCAGGACACCGGATGCCACTTGACCACAAGGTCTTTGGCCACTTGAAACTTTCTTTGATTGTTATACTTATACATGACTATGGGCAATCCTTATATCGTGGACCAGGGTCCACAATGTAAGTAGTGGGAAGTTGACGAGCGATGAACACCGTTTCGTCCGTCCAATTCTCGTATTATGTGTAATTCTGTATATTCTATTGAGTGTTTATGTGCATTATTATATTATACAATTCTGTACATTAGTAATTTAAATATCATAATTTTGTGCATTATTGGTTTCCAATACCGCAATAACATTAAGTATAAAAAATTAGATCATTAATGTACATAAGTACATAAAAGAATACACATATTATTCAATAGAATACACACAATCAATAGGCTAAGCCCTAAGTATTAGTATTACTAGTTCATGAGGTATGGTACTTGAAATCAATAATGTACAAAATTATATACTAGAATACACAGAATCATATATACCAAAATACACAGAATTTATGCATAAAATGCACAAAATTATTAGCCTAAGTATTATCTATGTTATTTCATGAGGTATGATATTGAAAATCAATAATGTACAAAATTACATACTAGAATACACAGAATCAATGAAAAGGATACACAGAATATAAGCTTAAGTATTATCTCTTATGTTCCATGAGGTATGGTATTGAAAATCAATAATGTACAGAATTACATATTAGAATACACAGAATCAATGAAAAAGATACACAAAATATAAGCCTAAGTAGTATTATCTTTTATGCTCCATGAGGTATGGTATTGGAAATCAATAATGTACAGAATTACATACTAGAATACACAGAATGTCACAACAGAATTCACAAAACTCATCTTATAAGTTAAGGTCGAACGAGAAACGGAAAAACCGTTAATTAAAAGATCCAAAATACATAGAATCAATGAAAATGATACACAAAATATAAGCCTCAGTATTATCTCTTATGTTCCATGAGGTGTGGTATTGGAAATCAATAATGTACAGATTACTTATTAGAATACACAGAATCAATGACTAGAATACACAAAATGTCACAATAGAATGCACAGAACTCATCTTATAAGTTAAGGTCGAGCGGGAAACGAAAAAGTCGTTAATTAAAAGAACAAAAACGACATCATTTTGAATCGGGGTGCACAATACATTATGAACCCTGGTCCACGATATAAATTGCCGACTATGGGTCTATTACTGTCAAAGTGGCTCGACTTGCCCCATCGCGGGCCTAATTTTTGACGGGCTATTGCGAACCAGCCTGTTAGGCCCACGGGTTAGGGTTCATGCAACCCTAGCCCAGCCCGCGAGCTTTTATTCACATTGTATATAGCTGACATTGCAAGAACTAAATTATTATTATTATTATTTTACTTTTTATACAAATAAAATTAATATAAAAAAATATATCCAAAAAATTTATAATTAATATTGACATTCATACCTAAAAGGTGGACATTATTTTGAGAATGTGACAAGTATATGTGGTTAGGGTGTCATCAGGTTGGTAAGGATAATGTGAAATAATTTTAGAAGAAATTACTATTTTCTTTTTGTGTTTAATTCCTTGATATAATTAAAAAAAAATATTTTTTTTGGTTGAAAAGTGACACTATACGAAAGGTCTCCCACGCGTGCAACTTTTCTCTCTCTCTCTCTCCCAACTTTGTCTGCTCCCAAATCACCTTCCTTATGATTTGGCACTGCCCGCCGACGTTATGATGGAGTGTTGAGCCGGTAGTGCCATTAGTTGTCGTCCATCCCCCCGCTGATTTAGGATTACGTGTCAGATCTCAGATCATATCCTCCGATCGTTGTTAGAGAAAGGTTGAGAGTTTCTCCAGATTTGACAGGTTTTCTACCCTCTTTTTTTTTTCATTTATTTTGCTTTTCCTTTAGGCTTCCTCTTCGTTATCCTTTTGTTTCTTTGATGATAAGTTTGTTTCTCTCGTTTCTCTTGCGAGTTTGTTTCTTCTCGTTTCTTTAATGAGTTCTTCTCATAAGCGTGGAATGATAAAAATGATTATACCAGAGTCAGTCTTGGCTAGGCTACGTTTGACTAGATCATTAGAGACATTAAAGAAGCAGAAGCGTGACTTTAATTAGCTATTCAAATTTATGAAACATGTGTAGCATTGTCAGGGAATTTGTTTCTTTGTGTTACTGTAATGAATGTTTTACCATTGATCTGTATTGTATGCGTTTCAACTTATGATTTAATGAATTATTAGCTTCTTTAATTTAAAAAAAAAAATGAGAAGAAAGGAAGTGTAATATCCATCAATGTCAATGAATTATTCATACCTGAGGGCTCGTTTCAATTCAAAGAAATAGAAGTAAAATACAATGAAAGCAATAAGGATTTTGTGTAGGTTTTGAGACTTCTTGTTGGAAACATGGGATTGTGCTAAGCTACTTAACACAATTATCTTGCTGGCCTCTGCTTCTCTCAATGCAGTGATGTTCCTTTCTACATCTTTCCTCTTCTTCGTCTCTCTCTCCGCCGCCCTTTTCGCCGCTTTCATCTCCTCCGTTGCCGCCATTCTCATCGCTTTCTCCTTCGCTGCCATTGCCACCGCCTCATCTCTCTCCCTTTCTGCTTCTTCCATCTTCTTCTCTATTTCTTTGTTCACATTCAAAACTTCTTTTGTCTGCAATACCATCAATAACATATGAGTGACTTTCTTAAGAGAAAGTAGGATGAATTGAGTCAATATAAAAAATGTAATACTTATACTGAAAAATGTAATATTAATTAATTAGAGTTAATGTCAGATGGGTTCTTAGAATATAGTGACTGCAATCATTTGACTTACAAATTGTTACCATTTGTGGTCTAAGTTAACCACACATGATCCTTCAACTTTTAAAATTTACCCATATGTGATCCTCCTAAAAGAACCACGTACAATTGGTTAACTTTTGATAGTTGAAGGAACATGAAGGGTTAACTTGGATCACAGATGATAACAATTTCAAAATTGAAGGACCACGAGTGGTCAATTGAAAAGTTTAGGACTAAATGTGACAAAATCACTATACTCGGAGAACTCTCTATGGTATTAACTCTAATTATTATGAAAAAAAGTGTTTGTTACTTATAAGAAAAAATGTAATACTTTTGAAGAAAAACTTAATATATACTATTAAATCAAAACGTAAAAGTATTATATTTTTTTTTCAAAAAGTTTACACTTTCCCAAGTAAGGAACGCTTTATTCGTGATTAATATTACATTTTCCAGTATTAGTATTACATTTTCATCTTGATCCGACTTGTTTCACGGATCATACAAATTTTTGCCATAACATATATGTTGTACGTACCTCTTTCAAAAATCTCATCATTTTCGTTGGATTTTGACGTCAAAATTTTAATGTGATTCATATTGAAGTACTTATAATCAGTGACTCAAAAATATAATATGACGTTCTACTGTTTGAGAAAATTTGAAATAATTACCTTCTCGAAGATTGCCAATGCCTCCATCTTTTCCCTTTCAACTTCTCTTAGCTTCTTCTCCATTTCCTTGCATAGATTTTCAAGTTCTTTCGTCTAAAATAAAAACAATATATCTTGCATTATGCATTAATTATTTAATACCTTTAGCAGATAATATTAATTGATAGCACGATATGTAACTAGTATTTTGAACTTTTTTGGTTTACAAAGGGCAATAGTTATATGTTGAGTTTAGTTCTCGATTATACTGATTTTATCAATTTAGTCTTAAACGTGTTTAATTAGGTCTTAAATTTAGACAATTTTACCTAATTAAGTCATTGACGGTTAGAATTAAATTTGAGGACTAAATTAAAATGGATATTAATAAAAAGAAAATTACCAAGTTATCATAACATATAACCCTGTTAAGTAAAATCTTCTTGAATCAAGTTAAGCACAAAACGATGTTTAAGATTAAATTAAGAAAAAACCATTATAGTTGGAGGGAAATACTTATGTGAGACCGTCTCAGAGTCTCAATCCGTGAAACGGGTTGGGTCATAAGATGGTCTCACACAAATTTTTGTTCAAATCATGTTGACTCAATCCGTCTCACGAATTAAAACCTATAAAATGGTAGCACACAAGTTTTTGTCTAGTTCGTATTTGAGAAAATAAAATAAATAAATAAGTAGAGTAATTACCTTTTGTTTTTGTTGGACAGCTTGTTTACAGGCTTCATGGTACATTTCCATGGTCTGATTGGTTTCAAGCTCTATTCTTCTCATCATTTCTCCCGTAACATCGTCCTAATACATTCACACAAATTAAACAAATATACATTAGCATCATCTATACATACATATACAATTGGAATGGAAGTTCACAATATAATGCAAATTTGTGTCTCTCTTATATATCTATACATACATTTACCATTGTCGGCGAAGATGGGAGCGAGTTTTCATCGTCGTCGTCCACCGCCGACAACTTCTGCTCACCGGAATCGACCAATCCCCCCCTCGTGAAATTGTTCCCATTATTCTTCCTCCTCGCGTACGAACTAAAACTCGACGCCCCCGGAGACGATGGCAGGTTTTGGTGGAAAGCCAAAAGCGAACTGTCGGCGGCGGTGGCGGACAAGGAGATGTCGGTGGATAATCTGGTGTGGATAATCACCTCGTCCGGCGCTCGTGAGCGGCACATGTAACTGGCGCTGGTGATGAGCTTCCGCTCTGGAACGTTCTGGAATATTCTGTCCATCGAGGATTTCAATGGATGGGTGGCTTCTCTCGCAGAAGCCACCTTGTTCCCCTTGGCGATGGTGTAAACGCTGCAATACCCTGGCGCCCCTTTCATCACTGTGCTTGCAACCTCACTCCTATTGTTCAACAATCTGCCAATATTCACCGCATCAACTAAGTTTTCAGTTAGTTTGTACAGATTAATGATCAAATGAAAACCAATAAGATAAGATTGTGACCCTGTTTGGCAACATATAGTTAGCTTATCAGCCAATTTAACTTATTCAGTTATTGACTACTACTGTTAACTGTTTGATTGGTTAAACATTCAATATAAGTATTTGATTAATTGGCGATTTATAACAAATTATTGCTCCAAAATGTTAAAATTCAAAAAGTTGCTCAAAACAATTTTTTAATAAGTTTTTTGAGAAATTCATTAGCTTTTTTAGAAAGTCATTTTGAATATAATCAGTTAGCAGCTAACGGTTAATTTACCAAACAATCAGCTAATGTTATCAACTAGTTAAACCCACTAACATAATCAGCTGAGAACTATTTACCAAGTTCGCAGGTTTTCACAGGAAGAGAATGAAGTTCTCATTTGAATATCACCCCATTAATACAAACCAAATGCAAGTCTCTAATAAACATGAAATGGTGAAAATTTAAGGAAATGAAGGGCGGGCGGTTACTATATATATATATATATATATACACATACATACATTCGAGGAATGCCATGATGTTTGGCTTTGGATTGGGTACCGAGTACCAGAATTTGGACTCTGTATAACGACACATAATCGATTAGGGCCTTGCCTATGTCTTGATCTTCAAGCAATACAGTATCACAAAAAACCTGAGGATATATATATTGGAACACAAATTAAATTAAATTAAATGAAGAATTGATGAAATGGTGGAGCTTAATTACCTGTCTAGAAGAACAAAACATGCGATATGGAAGAAATACATCTGTGGAGGGATCATCTGGGTCTTGTCCTCCGTTTGAGAAATCACTGTTTCCAGCTGCATCAACAACAAATTAAACAACACAATAATATATATATATATATTTAAAAAAACTAAGAATGTCTTATAATTATATTTATACGATTTCTAATAATTAAAAACTTTGTCTTATGATCAAACCAAAACATTAATTCACTAATCAATCAGGGAATGAAAAGCAATGAAGAAAGAGGGCATAATCGAGTTCGATACAATGTCACAAACTACATGAAATCAAGAAAAATTAAACTAGTTTCAAATTAATTCCAATTAATAAAGTTAGATACTATAAGTAGGTAAGATTCTGTAAAAAAACAAAATTAGATAATCATATAAATAAATATATGGAGAGAGAGAGAAAGAGGTGCATACTAGGTATAGGTTTAGGTAAGGATGATTCATTAACATGGATTAATGTTAGAGTTTGGCCTTTAGAGAGAAGAACATCGGTCGTCCATTGGAGAGCATAGAAGCTGTGTTTGTCATTTCTGTCGATGGCCACCGCCACTACCGATCTCTCTTCCTCCAACCCAATTGGACCCAACATCATCGTAATGTATTTAATTTATTTGTGAAACCAAAGGAATTAAACAACAAAATGATCGAATAGATAGATAATAGATCGAATTGAACTGTGTTTCTTTCTTCTAAGGAAATTGTGACAACAAGTAGGAACAGACTAAATGAAGAAGGGACAACGTTGAATTAAAGAGCCCTAAATTTGGGTCAAACCCTAATGAAGGATATCTATATATAGATTGAATTGAAGAACCCTAAATTAGGGTCAAACCCTAATGAAGGATATCTATATATAATATATAGATTGGATTGAACAACCCTAAATTTGGGTTAAAACATAATGAAGGTATATATATAGATTGAATTGAAGAACCCTAAATTTGGGTCGAAACCCAAACACCTCCACAAAACCTACGAGGAATTGATTCGTGGTGTTTGAGTTTGGAATCCATTTCTTTGAAATATATATATATATATATATATATATATATATATATATATATATATNCCTGTTTGGCAACATATAGTTAGCTTATCAGCCAATTTAACTTATTCAGTTATTGACTACTACTGTTAACTGTTTGATTGGTTAAACATTCAATATAAGTATTTGATTAATTGGCGATTTATAACAAATTATTGCTCCAAAATGTTAAAATTCAAAAAGTTGCTCAAAACAATTTTTTAATAAGTTTTTTGAGAAATTCATTAGCTTTTTTAGAAAGTCATTTTGAATATAATCAGTTAGCAGCTAACGGTTAATTTACCAAACAATCAGCTAATGTTATCAACTAGTTAAACCCACTAACATAATCAGCTGAGAACTATTTACCAAGTTCGCAGGTTTTCACAGGAAGAGAATGAAGTTCTCATTTGAATATCACCCCATTAATACAAACCAAATGCAAGTCTCTAATAAACATGAAATGGTGAAAATTTAAGGAAATGAAGGGCGGGCGGTTACTATATATATATATATATATATACACATACATACATTCGAGGAATGCCATGATGTTTGGCTTTGGATTGGGTACCGAGTACCAGAATTTGGACTCTGTATAACGACACATAATCGATTAGGGCCTTGCCTATGTCTTGATCTTCAAGCAATACAGTATCACAAAAAACCTGAGGATATATATATTGGAACACAAATTAAATTAAATTAAATGAAGAATTGATGAAATGGTGGAGCTTAATTACCTGTCTAGAAGAACAAAACATGCGATATGGAAGAAATACATCTGTGGAGGGATCATCTGGGTCTTGTCCTCCGTTTGAGAAATCACTGTTTCCAGCTGCATCAACAACAAATTAAACAACACAATAATATATATATATATATTTAAAAAAACTAAGAATGTCTTATAATTATATTTATACGATTTCTAATAATTAAAAACTTTGTCTTATGATCAAACCAAAACATTAATTCACTAATCAATCAGGGAATGAAAAGCAATGAAGAAAGAGGGCATAATCGAGTTCGATACAATGTCACAAACTACATGAAATCAAGAAAAATTAAACTAGTTTCAAATTAATTCCAATTAATAAAGTTAGATACTATAAGTAGGTAAGATTCTGTAAAAAAACAAAATTAGATAATCATATAAATAAATATATGGAGAGAGAGAGAAAGAGGTGCATACTAGGTATAGGTTTAGGTAAGGATGATTCATTAACATGGATTAATGTTAGAGTTTGGCCTTTAGAGAGAAGAACATCGGTCGTCCATTGGAGAGCATAGAAGCTGTGTTTGTCATTTCTGTCGATGGCCACCGCCACTACCGATCTCTCTTCCTCCAACCCAATTGGACCCAACATCATCGTAATGTATTTAATTTATTTGTGAAACCAAAGGAATTAAACAACAAAATGATCGAATAGATAGATAATAGATCGAATTGAACTGTGTTTCTTTCTTCTAAGGAAATTGTGACAACAAGTAGGAACAGACTAAATGAAGAAGGGACAACGTTGAATTAAAGAGCCCTAAATTTGGGTCAAACCCTAATGAAGGATATCTATATATAGATTGAATTGAAGAACCCTAAATTAGGGTCAAACCCTAATGAAGGATATCTATATATAATATATAGATTGGATTGAACAACCCTAAATTTGGGTTAAAACATAATGAAGGTATATATATAGATTGAATTGAAGAACCCTAAATTTGGGTCGAAACCCAAACACCTCCACAAAACCTACGAGGAATTGATNTATATATATATATATATATCCCTCTCTCTCTCCTTGCACTTTATATCCTTGTCTAACCACCCACACTAGTTTCATACTTAGGTACACTTACAATTATAACTTAGCTACAATCTAAAGCTTGGCAAGTTGAAGATTTCCGCTATATGAAAAATAAAAGTCTAATCACCCCACGCCCACCCCCTTGCCCGCGACCAACACCAACATGTTCAAATTGACTATCACTTTGTTCAGGAAAAAGTTGCCTCCATGTAGTTACCAGTAACTCCATCTCCACGAAGGATCAAATAGTTGATATTTTCACTAAAGCTTTGGGCTTCACACATTTTTGTATGCTGTGTGACAAATTTTGTATCGCTTCACACCCTCCTTTATATTTATGTGTGTTGTGTGACAAGTTTTGTATTGCTTCTAACCCTCCTTCATGTTAAGGGAGAGTATTATAAATTAATACTATTTGTATAGGAATGTACGTACCATGCATAGATAAAGTGATTAAATTTGATTGTATTTCCTTATTATATTCCTACTAGCTTAGGGTTTGTATTAAGATTTGTACATGTATCTTGTATGTACATGTGCATATCATTTCATTATATATATATATAGAGAGAGAGAAGCTCTTTTTACATAATCTTATAGTAAGACCAAGCCACGATAGCTCTGTCCATATATCTATATTCAAGAAATGATGTTTTTTTTTTTTTGAAGCAAAGATATGATGTATTTATTTGTACATTAGAAAGAATTAAGAATACTAAATATCCCTTTCAAAATAATAATAATAATAATAATAATAATAATAATAATAATAATATAATTAGATTACTAAAAATCATAATTAAAATAATCACCACCCTCACCATTCAAGCAAATTAAGTCTTTTTTTCTTTTTAAAAAGCTTGTTAGAGTATATATATATTTGGTTCAAATGCGGTCGTGCTCTCCCGTGCGGCCGTGCGGTCCCACACCACTCAATGTTACGAAATACACCACTCAATGTTAAGAAACACACCACACAAATATGCACTGTGGTGTGTTTCTTAACATTGTGGTGTGTTTCATTGTGTTTCATTGTGGTGTGTTTCTTAACATTGAGTGGTGTATTTCGTAACATTGAGTGGTGTGTGACCGCACGGCCGCACGGGAGAGCACGACCGCATTTGAACCAAATATATATATACTCTAACAAGCTTTTTAAAAAGAAAAAAAGACTTAATTTGCTTGAATGGTGAGGGTGGTGATTATTTTAATTATGATTTTTAGTAATCTAATTATATTATTATTATTATTATTATTATTATTATTATTATTATTATTTTGAAAGGGATATTTAGTATTCTTAATTCTTTCTAATGTACAAATAAATACATCATATCTTTGCTTCAAAAAAAAAAAAACATCATTTCTTGAATATAGATATATGGACAGAGCTATCGTGGCTTGGTCTTACTATAAGATTATGTAAAAAGAGCTTCTCTCTCTCTATATATATATATAATGAAATGATATGCACATGTACATACAAGATACATGTACAAATCTTAATACAAACCCTAAGCTAGTAGGAATATAATAAGGAAATACAATCAAATTTAATCACTTTATCTATGCATGGTACGTACATTCCTATACAAATAGTATTAATTTATAATACTCTCCCTTAACATGAAGGAGGGTTAGAAGCAATACAAAACTTGTCACACAACACACATAAATATAAAGGAGGGTGTGAAGCGATACAAAATTTGTCACACAGCATACAAAAATGTGTGAAGCCCAAAGCTTTAGTGAAAATATCAACTATTTGATCCTTCGTGGAGATGGAGTTACTGGTAACTACATGGAGGCAACTTTTTCCTGAACAAAGTGATAGTCAATTTGAACATGTTGGTGTTGGTCGCGGGCAAGGGGGTGGGCGTGGGGTGATTAGACTTTTATTTTTCATATAGCGGAAATCTTCAACTTGCCAAGCTTTAGATTGTAGCTAAGTTATAATTGTAAGTGTACCTAAGTATGAAACTAGTGTGGGTGGTTAGACAAGGATATAAAGTGCAAGGAGAGAGAGAGGGATATATATATATATATATATATATATATATATATATATATATATATATATATATATATA
>NC_044918.1:21272811-21302871 GCF_003576645.1 Ipomoea triloba | reverse complement strand
GGGGGGGGGGGGGGGGGGGGGGAGGGAGGGAGAGAGGATTATGGTGGCTTGAAATGAATTCCTATTCCACTCTTCTCCTTATAACCCAATGAGGGATTTCACTATGTATTGGTACAAATACAAGTGACAAGAAGTCTTTCGCTCGTACAACTACTTGCTTCACTGCAACGACAGTCCTTTAAAAAAGTCACAAACTCTTCTTCTACTCAATCTTCTCTCAAGAACTCAAGAAATCATTCAATCATAACCTTTTTCTAAGCATGGTGTGATCCTTATATATATAAACAAAGGTAGGTTGAGCATTAGTTTGAAATTCAAATTTGTCAGTTGTCACTCAACAAGTGGTAGCCGTCCAAAGGCCCCCACATTCCCCAATCTCCAATGCTAATCCTTGATTTGCATGCTATGAACTATAAAGTTTAGACCATTTTCCAATTTGTGTAATAAGTACACTTTGGTCCAAAATGTCTCTTTGCTGCGTATTGATGAAGATTATTTGTGGGTGAGCATAGGATATGTAAGAGGACATTCTTACATGGGATATCGTTCTTGACGAATAGACAATAGGAATCCGAGCTCAGAGGCTTCAATCATAAGTTCACATTGATGCAATTGGAAATCTACTAAAGCACAGGTGTTTGGTTGAGTGAAAGAGTGACACAACCAACGAAGTAACAAATGAATAAACACAATGGTATTAAATCGGAGGTAGATAGGGGTGCTACATAGAGCTAGAATAGATCGATGACCAACTCGGGGGTAATGAATAGAATCAATTGACTATAGGATAGGTGTTTATAAGTACAAGGATGTCTTTCTCAATACTTAGTGTTGGTTTTATCTCCCAAGGGATGTGGTCGAACGGTAGGCTAACACCACCAGAAAATAAATAATAATAAAGGAAAAAATAAATAGAACACAAGGATTTTAACGTGGAAACCAAAAGGTGAAAATCACAGGCCTTTTTGGGCAGTGCCAAGCCAAAATTCACTATATTTGGTATGAGTTGGGTACATGTGTTGTAGAGTGTTTAGAGAAGGTTTTGGTTTGATGTTGAGTTGCTTGCCTTTCTCAAGGCTTTTCACCCCTATTTATACAAGTTAGGAGAGATTTCTCCTTTTGGTAACCCTAAACTACCATAAATGCTTTAAGATTTCTTTCCTTATTACATTTGGAATATTTTCCTAATCTATTTTGATCTTCCTTACATATCTCTAGCACAAAATCTGCAACTGCCTTTCATATCCTTTTAGGAAACTTCCCAAGCCGCATTCATTGCACCGCCTTATCCTTACCGACCTTCCCCTTCACTCGGCCACGGCTCCTAAGTCGGTCGGACCACCTTTTCTCTTCCGAATATTAAATCCCGAGCCTTAATCCTTCCCACCAGTTGTCCTTTCCTCTATTCCGAGCTCCAAGTACCGATCCTTATCTCATCTCCCATCACTTAGCTTCACACTTCTTAGCTTGTATCATCAAGGGCACTCCCATGCTTTAAGATATAGAAGACATTTTATCAAGCACTTGATGTAAAAAAATTAAATCATTTTAGTACAAGAATAATTAGGAAAATTGAAGAGTTAAACAATAAGCATATACAAAAGTGTGCAGTTTATCTTATTTTATCAAGGACAAACATCTTAAGAGCTATTTTTCGTAGAATATTCAAGTCATAATAAGTATTTTAAAAATATTTTATATAATCATATATTGTATCAAACCAATCCTATACGTGCACTAATAATAAGGCAAATGATATATAATAATAATAATAATAATAATAATAATAATAATAATAATAATAATAATAATAATAATAAATATTATTATTGGTGTTACTTCACACTAAAAATAATACAACTTCGCCATGCCGTAAAATGTATGAAAAATAGTTTCATATATTATGATTTGAAAACATAAAAAAAAAAAAGAATAATTCCTTCTTAGGTAAATATGACAAATATATAGGAGAGTTCTCTTTCATATATAAATTATATTTAATTCCATAACAAATTTAATCACAAAATATTCACAAACATATGAACCCTAGATTGAAGATTTGAAGTTATACACATCATTATGCAATAATCAAGAGTATGACGTCTAGATGCATAATACAACAGTCCATAACTTAAGTCCATAAACTAATTAATTATATATATATTAAACATAAACATCATAGAAAAACAAGAATAAAGCATAAACAACATAAACAAAGAGATAGAAAGATGAAGTATATATAAACTCATCTACTAAAATGAACAAACAATCTTGAAATGTTGGAATATATGCATGCTTTAAATCCAAGATTACGAGCTTCCAAAATGTTTTGGAACCTAAATGTAAACTTAATCTAACATATACTAGAATAGGAAAGAAAATGAAGGAGAACATTTACGATTTGAGTATGGGTTGGAACTGCATCAAAATGATTAAAAAGGAGTTTAAATACAAAACAAAGAACAACAACCATCCATACTACTACACGAGCATGTGGGCACCATGTCAACTCATGGGTAGTCACATGGGTGTGTAGGCGACCGCGCACCGCCCCTCTCCAAACCTTTAAACCTTATGTTTCTCGCATGGGCTAATTCACATTCATGTGAGCGTTTATGCGAATTCCTTGCTATTTTTGTCAACTTTAAAGTCAAAGTTGGGTTTGATGATCTTCATAATAATTGTAGCCCTTCGAGGGTTTCTAATAATGGCGCAAGAATTACTTGATTTAGACATTTCTACATTGAACTATGGTCGAAATACTGAGAAGTGGACGAGTTGTGCGAGAATTTTAACTTCTTGCTATTTTGTTTCATTTTTACCTTGGTTTGACAATGTGATCAATATTAATATATGTTGCATAGGATGAATGAGTAGTAATAATTTTGATATATCTGGTAAAATGTATTGAAAAAAATGTTCAATATATTATTCAATTTTTATTATTTGAAAAAAGGAAAAAATCAATAATTCCTTCTTAGTAAGATATGACAAATATATAGGTGAATTTTGGTCCATATATAGATTATATTTAACTGAATAAAAAATAAGTTTGAAGATAGAATTGCACCATGCAAGATATGAATTGATTAACAATATAAGAGTTAATTCCTTTTTTAGTTAGTTATAGATTTATAGGTGGTTATAACTTTTACTCCTTTTTTTATTTGAACATCCACATTTGGCCTTAGTATTATTGAGACATGACTATTTTTAGTTCTTTATCAACAAAATAGCTTTATTGTCGTTAAATACAAAGCTATTTCAATCTTCAATTATTGATTTAAAAAAAACATAAAAATATAACAGGATCAACTCACTTTGTATAAAAATGATCTAAATGCTGTTGTATTTAACGAAATTTCAACGATTTTGTTGACGGAGGACAAAAAATGGTCATGCCAAAATAATACTAAGACCAAATGTGGATGTTCTGATAAAAAAGATTAAAAGTGGACAACCACCTATAAATCTAGGGTCACACTTGGGTGAGACCGTCTCACGGATCCTTATTCGTGAGACGGGTCGGGTCGGGTCAACGCACCATGCAAATGTCATACTTATATGTGCAAATCTCACACTTATATGTTCAAATATAACACTAATCAAAAATACAATTTTTGTTACTTATAAGAGAAAAAGTAATACATTTTTCATAATAAGTAATGTTGACAAGTGCTTCTCACTTATAAGGGCAAATATAATACTTTTGAGGAAAAATGTAATACTTTTAAATCGAAATGTAAAAGTATTGTATTTTCCTTTAAAAGTATTACATTTACCATAATAAGTAACAAAAAATTTATTCCTTATTAGTATTACATTTGAGAATATAAGTATGACATTTGTGTATATAAGTGTTACATTTGCATCTTGACCTGACCCGACCCGTCTCATGGTGAAACGGTCTCACACAAGTTTTTGCCATAAATCTAAGACAAAAAATGGAATTAACTCACAATATAATATTCAATAATCAAACATAAGCTCTCATACAATTATGAATTATTCATAATTTGATTCCTTCATTGATCATATATTAAATCATTTTAGTATAATAATAACTAGGAAAATCGATATTTAAACAATAAGCCTATGCCCAAGTGTGTATATATTATCAAGGAAAAACATTCTAAGGAGAATTTTTTTTTTTTGGAATATTTAAGTGAGTAATAATATTAATGCAACATTTTTAAATGAAATTTATATTGGTCTTGGTGGGGCTCGAACCCACGACTTTCGGCTCATAAGACCAACACTCTAACCAACTGAGTTACAAGACCAAACATTTATAATTATGATGATAATAAATAACCACATTAACTAACTAACCCAAAATAATAACTTACATGTCATTTTCATATTAATGCTAACTTATAGGTAATTGTAGAATTCGTTCATAAGTTTTGGTCATACCACTTTTCATCCCTAAGTTATCATTGGTATTGCACTTTTCGTCCCTGAGTTATACTAATTGCAAAGTGAATTTTTAAAAAATACATTTTTCACACAACAGAAGTCTCAAACTTGCCAAGTTTTAGATTGTAGCTAGGTTATAATTGTGAGTGTTAAGTGTGAAACTAGTATGGGTGATTAGTCAAGAATATAAAGTGTAAAGAGAGAGAGGTTTTTTTTATTGTGGCTTGGAATGAATTTTTACTCCACTCTTCTCCTCATAATCGAAGGAGGAATTTCACTATGTATTGATACAAATACAAGTGACAAGAAGCCTTTCGCTCATACGTACAGCTACTTGCTTCACTGCAATTAATGATAGTCGTATCAAAAAGTAACAAACTTTTCGTCTACTCAATCTTTATTGTGTTATTGATCTACACCAAGGATTAACCACAAGTTGCCTTACTAGATTATCTTTAATTTGAATGCATTTAAAAGAAAATGATAGTTGAGATTGCAGCTGGCCTAAAAAGTAAATCATTTTAGTACAACAATAACTAGGAAAATCGAATATTTAAACAATAAGCATATACCTATTTTATCTTATTTTATCAAGGACAAACATCTTAGGAGGTATTTTCCGTAGAATATTCAAGTCATTATAAGTATTTTAAAAATATTTTATATAATCAAATCTCATATATTGTATCAAACAAATCCTATACGTGCACGTACCAATAAGGCAAATGGATGGTGTGTATATATATATATATATATATATATGATTGAACATTATATTTTTAATCAAGTAATATGACTTACTTTTACTTAACATTTTTCTTTATTATTCTATATATACATATATTATAAGCCATCAAAGCATGTTACATCATAGAGAATATAAAATGAGAATACATCTAATATTAATTGATTAACAATAATATAATATTCAATATATAATCAAAGTATTGGTACAATTATTTATTTAACCTGAATGCATGCATTAAAGGTCAAGGTCTCTTCAATCACCACAAATAAAATGAAAGTAATGTGGTTCTCAATTAACTAACCATCCATAATTTGCTGGTGTTGAATTAAACTTTACCACAAATATTTATTGAGTGAAGAAGATTTATTTAGATAATATGTGGTTATAATTGTTTGATATCTGGTATTTAAAGAAGCTAGTTCCTGAGTATATTCCATATATATTCAATAAATTAAATCCTTAGAACAGGATTATACAAAAAAAATAAAATAAAAATAAATTTAGAGATGTCAAAGGTTTGTACGATAATAGCGGTGGCGTTGAGCTGCCTGGTAGTGGTGGCATTAGCCGTGCCCCCACTAAACTTCAACAATGATGTGACAATGTATTTTGGGAATCATCTTGGGCAAGTGCAAGACAACGGCAACACGATGGCCCTGAATCTTGACCAACAAACTGGTTCTGGTTTCAATACCAAAAATGAGTACATTTTCGGGAGATTCGACATGCAACTGAAGCTTATGAAAGGTTTCTCGGCTGGCACTGTCACCACCTTCTATCTAACATCACCTATAGGGCAAGCTCACGATGAAGTCGACTTTGAATTCTTAGGGAATGCTACTTTTCAACCTTTCACAGTCCATACCAATGTATTTTCTGAGGGAAAAGGTAACAGGGAACAACAGTTCCATCTGTGGTTCGACCCAACAGCTGAATTTCACACTTACACTATTCTCTGGAACTCACAAAGAATCATTTGGATGGTGGATAACATTCCGATTAGAGTATTCGAGAATCAAGAGAGCATTGGGGTTCCATTCCCAAAGACGAAGCCCCAGAGAATATTCTGCAGCTTGTGGGAAGCGAGTGCATGGGCAACCCAGGGAGGAAATGTGAAGGTAGATTGGTCGCGCGCTCCTTTCACTGCCCACTACAAAAACTTCGTTGTGGACGCTTGTGTTATAACAAATGGAGCTTCCTCTTGCGCCAATAATAAGAATAAGCAGCCATGGCAAACCTACACGCTCGATGCCGATGCTAAGGCTAAACTCGAAAATGTACAAAAAAAGAATATGATCTACAATTATTGCACTGACACCAAGCGTTTCGCCCAGGGACTGCCCCCTGAATGCAAGCCCGCACAGGAGCATCCAAGTGCCTAGACCCGGATTGGTCGAGCGTACGTGGTTACGTTGAAGAAGCTAGAGATCGATGAGATTCATTATTGATCCAATTCATTTTTTCTTTATTCTTTATTTCTCACTTAATTTTAATTTTGTAGTACACTACACTTAGCTAACTACATTATATTGTAATCCACTCATATTCCATGTAATGTATGGATTGCACCAATTAATTAATTATTAAACATTTTTCTTCCATCCTTTAAATTCTTTTACATGCTTGCCCGCTCACAACATACTTACATTTTTAATTTGTTGCGTGCATTTTAATTTATTAAAAATTTAATTTATAAAAATTTAAATTCGATGGACTCAATTAATTTATAACAACGATTTTATTGTGTATTAATTGGTCATTTTTTGTTTAATATTGTTTTAATTATGTTTAAAGTGGCCAATCATTGAATAAAGTATGTGAGATCGAGGAGTTAATTGAGATTATTGTGTGGCAGGGTGCGCCTTGGTGAGTGTATACCTTAACTCCACCACAAAAACTAGCTTATGAGCGGAGGTTTGGCCCTAACTTAAGTACCACCCCAACTTAAGTACCACTCTACAATCTCTTGCGAAGTCGACGTGGGATCGTATTCGTATCATCGCCCACCCCTTGAGAAAGTGGACTTGTTTTCGCGCATTAAGCTCAGGAATACGTTTATTTGCTAATATGATGGCCGGTCATAGTTCAGTAAAGATTTTAAGTGGGTTCGCTTGGACTATGCTATGTATGAATGATCTTTTATATTTCATAGGAGATCTTGGTCCTTTATTTATAGTTCTCGCATTAACCGGTCTTGAATTAGGTGTAGCTATATCACAAGCTCATGTTTCTACGATCTCAATCTGTATTTACTTGAATGATGCTACAAATCTCCATCAAAGTGCTTATTTTTTTATAATTGAACAAAAGCAAGGGGCGAGAGTAAAGAGCTTTAATCATATGAATATTGACAGCCGGAACTATCTCTAAAAACCGAGAATCTTAGTGTTTGGATTTTTTATAGCATGGTTAAGAATGTATTACAGCTAAACTGTGAGAACCATAATATATTCTACCTATAATTGATTAAACATGGTTACGTGAACGTGCACCTAGTATAACGTGCGCACTAGACCCTGCACAGTTGGTAAGTATAACGTGCATACTGGACCCTCATTAGATCATACAATCACGTTTTCTTTCTTGATCATACACGCGATCTATTTTCTACCTTCTTGGATGATAAGCTCGAGACTGGAATAGCATCAGAAATTAGGGATGTCAAACCTAAAAGGATGCAGATGGGATGCTAAAAATGAAGTGGACTCAGTCATTACACAGACTCTAAGTTCCTACCAACAAGAAATTACCACCATTGTGGGGTGTAATGCTGATTATATTGTATATTATACTAATATTAATATTAAGAATAATGTTATTTTTTCCTCGTGATTTTTTTACTTAATGCTTACTTTTGACAGGTAATGAAATTCATATTATACATTAATTAATAATTACCTAAAATTGGCTAATTAACCCAACATAATGTTAGAAAAAAGAATTTATTCATTAATCAACTATATATAAAATGAACCAATCAAATATTATCACATAAGTAGATGAAAATTAAGATGTAAAATCATGAATCTAGTATTACTTTTTAATATGCAATATAATCATGATGCACATTATATTATTCTAAAAGTTGCACCATTTAAAATTGCTCTAATTAAATTGTCTAATTAAATATATACTCCGACACTTATATATATATATATATATATATATATAAATTATTCTTTCAGTTGGTTTTATATGACATATTCACTATTCATTAATGAAATTAATTCTTATTTCTTTTTTGTCCATTATATTCGAAATGACCACGGGATCGCCTATCTTACTCTCCGAGTGCCCGTGTCATGCTCATTAGTCTGAGTCAATACCGCTACCAGTGAGACTTGAACCCATGACTTTCCATATGAGAAAGTCGTCACTTTTTTTTTGAAAGCGGATAACCAATTTGATTAAACCAAAAGAGCAGAAACGGAATCAGGAGGGACAGAGTCCCAATACAAAGTAGCAGTCTGCGAGTGGGCCGAAGCCGCTAGCGTATGCGCTATGACATTAACTGTTCTAGAAACTGAATCAAAAACAGAATTGCTAAACGAGGAAAAATACGCCCTGCACGTCTCAATGGCAAAGCCCGCAGTGATCGGACAAACGCTGTCTGTGAGATTAGAGAGCGAAGTTGGGAACAATCAGTATAAAATGCTACGGGCGAGAAAGTCGTCACTTCGTACCACTACATCATAAGGAACTATTTATTATTTTTAACTTGTTGGATTTTCATAAGGAAGTTCTTAGGTTCGAACCTCATCCCAATCAAAGTTGACATAATTGTTGAACATATACTATGAGTATGTTAGAGTGTATTAAAAACACATAATATAAAATTTAATATGAACTTTGGTTAATTAATTAGCCAAACTATATACATACATTCAAAGTTGAGTATCAAAGATTACAAATAAGAAACCTTGAAAATCATTTTCTTGCATTTTTTTTAAAAAACAAATCTATGTTATGTTTTTTTTTTCTTTTTATTTTTTGTTTAATTAATCATCTTTTGATTATTGAGAACAAGACTCAATATTTTAATTATGCTTTTTCATTATTAGGAATGATTTATGTCATTATGGTATTAATAATTTTTGTTTGTATTTCAATAATGATACATTATAAATTATTTTACAAATATCGTACTATTATTTTTTTTATTGGGTAAAATTGTTGGGGGTAATTTTTAGAGCAACAAAGCATATATATATCACTCTACATTACTCTTATTATTTTAAATGTAAGAAACTCGATTCAAGCAATAGTGTTTGATGACGACATTGAAATGTATGATATCACTCTACATACCACTCCTGCATGACCTAACTTCTAGACTTTAAACGGTAGGACTATTGTTCAAATAATTGATAATGATGACACCCCACCAACTTGTTTTAACAACGAATGAAAAGTAAGTTCTCTACTCTATTACTCTTATTAAAATAAAAAAATTAGTACATATGTATTTCTTTAATTTAGAATTAAGTGTCTACAATGCCTTTATTCAAAAAAATTATTTATTATCAATAAATTAAATAAGAGAAATAATATCATTAGTTATATTGTCTTTATGCAACGATTCCTTACATTCAAATTCATTAACTGATTATATTCACTACATTGTCAATTGTTTTCTTTTTACACTATCTTGTAATTAAATATCAAAGTTATAATACAAAATAATTTTATATCTTGTAATTAAACTCTTCAATCCCTACTTCCAACAATGTAAATGAATTTGAATCTAACAAGAACTTGAATTGATTCTCCCAAGTGGGAGATCATGGGTTCGAGCCTCGGTGGGGGCAATGTTGACTTTGTTGGTCTTCAGTACGTTGAGAAAGTATATGGACAGATACTACATGTAACAGGGTCAATAGTATTCAAAAAAAAAAAAAACAAGAACTTGAATTGAAATTGGAAATTGAAAAGCAAATATGCACCATTAGTTATGCAAATATGTCCCATTAGTATTAGGAAACGCACAAGAAAAACATGCACAAATACTACATCAAAAAATACATCATTTAGGTATGTATAAACGCACCACACAATGTTCGGAAATGCACAATACCCAAATTGGAGATCCTCCACTTTAACCCGACCCAAATCGGAGATGGATCCCACCACATACATTTGTACCACAAAATAGCCACTAAAAAATCACCATTTCAGCTAAAAATTTCAACAAATAATACTCTCAATTAACTCCTCGATCTCACATACTTTATTCAATGATTCGTCACTCTAAACATAATTAAAACAATATTAAACAAAAAATGACCAATTAATACACAATAAAATTGTTGTTATAAATTAAATTTTTAATAAATTAATTGAGTCCATCGATTACAATCTAGAGCTACAAAATGAGAAATAAAGAATAAACAAAGAATTCAATAATGATCTTGTAAGTCTCTTTAATTTCTTTAGCATCACTCGTAATTTAATTTGGAGAAATAAGCTAAGCCGCCTCAGCTCATTGATGTTAAGTAGCTTGGTTGGTTGAGCAATGTTCCTCTTGCCATTCCAATCAAGTGCAAACATTTCCTATGCTCTCATCTCAAGAATAAACAATGTCCCTGGCCTCCAACCTTTCTCTTCTTCCAATGAATGTGACATCTAAATCTAATTCCTCATCATGGAGTATGTTTACCTCTTCTTGATCGAACTTATATTTATATAACCAATAAATTATTACCAATCATATATGGTAATTTTTGTGCTATTTTTGACATTGTTTCTGAGCTATCTAAAATTTAAATGTATCGGCGAACCCAACTCCCCAAATTTTGTCCCCTTATCATATAAAAATAAAGAATCACATTCAGCCTTAAGCCTAACTAAGGCGTAAGTTGCAATAATATATGTAGCAATATTATATTATTGGCATATATATATCACGCACGCACCAAATTAAAAATAATGTATGTTGTGAAAATTAAAGAATTTAAAGGATGGAAGAAAAATGTTTAATAATTAATTAATTGGTGCAATCCATACATTACATGGAATATGAGTGGATTACAATATAATGTAGTTAGCTAAGTGTAGTGTACTACAAAATTAAAATTAAATGAGAAATAAAGAATAAAGAAAAAATGAATTGGATCAATAATGAATCTCATCAATCTCTAGCTTCTTCAACATAACCACGTACGCTCGACCAATCCGGGTCTAGGCACTTGGATGCTCCTGTGCGGGTTTGCATTCAGGGGGCAATCCCTGGGCGAAACGCTTGGTATCAGTGCAGTAATTGTAGATCATATTCTTTTTTTGTACATTTTGGAGTTTAGCCTTAGCATCGGCATCGAGCGTGTAGGTTTGCCATGGCTGCTTATTATTATTATTTGCGCAAGAGGAAGCTCCATTTGTTATAACACAAGCGTCCACAACGAAGTTTTTGTAGTGGGCAGTGAAAGGAGCGCGCGACCAATCTACCTTCACATTTCCTCCCTGGGTTGCCCATGCACTCGCTTCCCACAAGCTGCAGAATATTCTCTGGGGCTTCGTCTTTGGGAATGGAACCCCAATGCTGTCTTGATTCTCGAATACTCTAATCGGAATGTTATCCACCATCCAAATGATTCTTTGTGAGTTCCAGAGAATAGTGTAAGTGTGAAATTCGGCTGTTGGGTCGAACCACAGATGGAACTGTTGTTCCCTGTTACCTTTTCCCTCAGAAAATACATTGGTATGGACTGTGAAAGGTTGAAAAGTAGCATTCCCTAAGAATTCAAAGTCGACTTCATCGTGAGCTTGCCCTATAGGTGATGTTAGATAGAAGGTGGTGACAGTGCCAGCCGAGAAACCTTTCATAAGCTTCAGTTGCATGTCGAATCTCCCGAAAATGTACTCATTTTTGGTATTGAAACCAGAACCAGTTTGTTGGTCAAGATTCAGGGCCATCGTGTTGCCGTTGTCTTGCACTTGCCCAAGATGATTCCCAAAATACATTGTCACATCATTGTTGAAGTTTAGTGGGGGCACGGCTAATGCCACCACTACCAGGCAGCTCAACGCCACCGCTATTATCGTACAAACCTTTGACATCTCTAAATTTATCTTTATTTTATTTTTTTTGTATAATCCTGTTCTAAGGATTTAATTTATTGAATATATATGGAATATACTCAGGAACTAGCTTCTTTAAATACCAGATATCAAACAATTATAACCACATATTATCTAAATGAATCTTCTTCACTCACTATTTGTGGTAAAATTTAATTCAACACCAAAAAATTATGGATGCTTACTTAATTAAGAACCACATTACTTTCAGTTTATTTGTGGTGATTGAAGACACCTTGAGCTCTAATGCATATATTATTCAGATTAAATGAATAATTGTACGATTACTTTGATTATTGAATATTATATTATTGTTAATCAATTAATATCTTGCATGGTGTAATTATATATATATATACCATCCATTTGCCTTATTAGTAAGTGCATGTATAGGATTTGTTTGATACAATATATGAGATTTGATTCTATAAAATATTTTTAAATATTTATAATAACTTGAATATTCTACGGAAAATACCTCCTAAGAGGTAAGTCCTTGATAAGATAAGATAAAATACACACTTAAAATAAAAAATTACATAATGTACTATAATATATAGTTCTAATAAATCTTTATGTTATGTTTTTCCTAATTTCTCTTTATCTTATTCTTAAGGAAATGGCCAAAAAATCTTTTGGACTTATATTTTATTCAAACAAAAAGTTAGCATTAGAATGACATGTAAGTGGTTATTTTTGGTTCGTTGGATACTGGTTGGTTATTTATTATCAACATGGTTATAAGTGTCTGGTCTTATTCAATTGGAGCGTTGGTCTTATGAGCTGATGAGACCAAGTCGCAAAAAAATTACATAATGTATATACTCTAACATAGTTATGATCCCAATTAAATTGAATTTCTAATAATTCCACTAAAATTAATTTGAAACTAAAAATTACGTAATGTACTCTAACATAGTTGCAAATATATATATATAATGCCACATTTCTAATAAATCTTTGTGTTATTATGTTTTTAGTCATTTTTCTTTATCTCATATTTCTTAGTATTTGACCAAAAAGTATATTCTTCTTTTTTAATCAATTTCTCATTTTCTTTGATTTTATTCAAACAAAACATTAGGATTAAAATGAAAATGGCATGTAAGTGATTATTTTGGGTTAGTACGTTAATTAATGTGTTAGTTATTTATTATCATCATAATTATAAATGTTTGGTCTTGTAACTCAATTGGTTAGTGTTGGTCTTATAAGCCGAAAGTGCTTTGTCATGTCATCATGTGTTTCTTTTAGTGGATTATTAGTTTCATGTTAGTCATGTAGTAGCTTGATTTCAAGAAGATCACATCCATAAGTTAGTTTCCCGTCTTTGATCCATCTTCACTGGTAGAAAAACACATCCATTTAGTTTAGGTCCTGTCAAATATAGAGTATGTTACTGGTTCTGTTTTTGCAACTTTAAATTTTGAACGCAGGACACTATTTTATTCAATTAATCCATTAAACCCTCCCATTCCTTCCCTTTTCACTTAGTTAAATGGATAATAAACCATAAAAATGTCAGCTTTATACATTACATCTGCCAAATAGTAATACAAATCTTCCAAGCTATATATCGCAGAAAGTTGTATTTTAAGAGTATTATAGATGAATGAAATTTCAATCTCTTTTTTGACTGTAAAATTCTTCATTAACATCTTTCTCACATTTATATCCTTTTGATTGTTTATGTTGTTCACTTTCTGATAAATAATCATATATATATATAGATTTCTATATATCAAAAGATGAAAAGAAAGATATAAATGAGCATAAACTACAATTTATAGTCTAATATTTGGCACACGCTCATGTACTGCAATAGCCAATCTATAAAGGAACATTCAAATGACTGAGTTGTCTATGGAAATTAAAGCTTAGTAGTTTCATACTTTGTAATAGACACCAACACATACACAAAGTTATCGTTCACTTTGTGGTAACTTTTTGTTATATGTTGTGTACACTTGATTATCCCACATTGTACACTTCAACTGATCCCCTAATATTTTATCAAAATATATGAACCAACTGTATGCCTATATGCATATTAATGAGATGAATATCAATAAACAGTAAAAGGGGTTACTGATATATATAATCTTACTTTGCCTCGAAAAAATCAATAAACTAGAAGACTTGCCTGCAACCAATTTTTTCATAGGAGAATGTATCTCAACAATCCTACCAATAACATCTATATAAACCACCCTAAAATAGCTATAACAATGTGACTTGTAGAGAATAAAAACACCCAAAATCTATAGGAAAAATACATGACTCTAACACCAGAATGTATTGATACAAAATTACCTCATCATACTGTTACAGGAGCAAAGAATATATCTCTGGGTATTTTTCCCTTAGCTCAACTGTTACGGGCAGAGAATAAATTTAGGATACATAGAAAAGTAAAACTTACCGATTATGTACAAAAACATAATACAAAAAAATGAGAATGTAGACACGTTATACTGAATGATATTATAGGCAGATACTGTACTCTTTTGTCATGGAACACACTCCTTACACTTGATAGTTTTGCTGCCGCACACATCTTACCTTGATAGCACTGGTGGTTTGCAAAGGTAATAACTCATTCGCCCTGTAGAGAGTGGTTATGAAGTTTGTGTATTATATTTGTACCGTAAACAATGTGTTTGTATTGTATTTGAATTGAGAGAAGTATTTTTATAGCGGGCATTGGAACCATTGAACCGATAGGGTAATTAATGCTATTGTTTCGAATACCAAAGGGACAACTTTAATCAATGCGAATATATAACAAAACAATAAATCGGTAAACAATCGGATAACCAAAAGTGGAGATCAGAAAGCCAAAAGTTGTTTTGCTTATACTAATTCAATGATGCCATTTACAATATCTGATAAAATCCCTATAAATCTCAAAACACAGCCGTTTCTATTGGGCAGGAACTTTTCTAATCACCAAAAGATTTTGCTTTATTATAGTTATTAAAGATTAAAGATATTAAAGATAAAATGTGTATACATATTTCTAAAAACATAACTTACTTTTTAGCTAACATTTTTCCCTATTCTCACAAATTCTCATTGTAATTTAAAAATTATATATTGGCATTATTACTCACACCTATATAAATAGCATTTTCTTTATTAGTGAACGCATAAGATTTGCTTAATACAATATATGAGATTTGATGATATAAAATATTTATAAAATACTTATTATGACTTAAATATTCTAAAAAAAATCTTTTGGGATGTTTTTCCTTGATAAAATAAGATAATATACACACATAGGCATAGGCTTATTGTTTAAATCATTGATTTTCCTAGTTATTCATTTACTAAAATGATTTAATTTTTAACATTTTACGGCCGGTAGGAGTCCATATGTCCTATTTCGGACGATGTCTAAGAAGTAAGAATATAATAGATTGTTAATTTAGTTTATATATATTTTGTAGTAATGAATGCCAATGACCTTGTGGTCTAGTAGCACCCGGTTGTATCCCCACGTGGAAGAGGTGGGTTTGAGTCCCAGTGGAGGCGCCGCTGTTGCTATCTCTTTGTGCTTCATTAGAGTACATTTTGTAATTTTTAATTTCAAATTAATTTTAGTGGATTATTAGAAATTCAATTTAATGGAGATAACTATATTAGAGTATGTACATTATGTTTTTTTTTTTTTTTTGCAACTTAGTCTCGTCAGCTCATAAGACCAACGCTCTAACCAATTGATCTATCAGACCAGACACTTATAACCATGTTGATAATAAATAATGAACCACTATTTAACTAACCCAAAATAACATTTACATGTCATTTTAATGTTAATGCTAATTTTTTGTTTGAATAAAATCAAGTTCAAAAGATTATTTTGGCCATGTCCTTAAGAATGAGATAAAGAGAAATTAGGAAAAACATAACACAAAGATTTATTAGAACTATATATTAGAGTACAATATGTAATCTTTTATTTTAAATTGATAGTCAATCTCAACATGTTTGTGTTGATTGCGGACAAGTAAAAGTCTAGGTAAGGCGACCGGGGTTGAATATACTTTAAAAAATTTGAAGTGAATACTTAAAAAATACATTTTTCACACAACAGAATTCCCAAACTTGCCAAGTTTTAGATTGTAGCTATGTTATAATTGTGAGTTTATAGTGTGAAACTAGTATGGGTGGTTAGTCAAGAATATAAAGTGCGAACAGAGATGAGAGATTTTTTTGGGACTGGGAATGAATTCTTACTCCACTCTTCTCCTTATAACCCAAGGAGGAATTTCACAATGTATTGGTATAAATACAAGTGACAATAAGCCTTTTGCTCATACAGCTACTTGCTTCACTGCAATTAATGACAGTCGTATCAAAAAGTAACAAACTCTTCGTCTACCTACTCAGATCAATCTTTATTGTGTTATTGATCTACACCAAGGATCAACCACAAGTTGCCTTGCTAGATTATCTTTAATTTGAACGCATTCCAGAGAAAATGATGCAGTTGAGATTGCAGTTGGGCTAAAAAAAATTAAATCATTTTAGTACAAGAATAAGTAGGAAAATCGAAGATTTAAACAATAAACATATGCCTAAGTGTGTATTTTATTTTATCTTATCAAGGACTTACCTCTTAGGAGGTATTTTCAGTAGAATATTCAAGTTATTATAAGTATTTAAAAATATTTTACAGAATCAAATCTCATATATTGTATCAAACAAATCCTATACATCCACGTACTAATAAGGCAAATGGATGGTATATATATATAATTGCACCATGCAAGATATTAATTGATTAACAATAATATAATATTCAATAATCAAAGTATTGGTACAATTATTTATTTAACCTGAATGCATGCATTAAAGGTCAAGGTCTCTTCAATCACAACAAATAAACTGAAAGTAATGTGGTTCTCAATTAAGTAAGCATCCATAATTTTTTGGTGTTAGAGTTAAATTTTACCACAAATAGTGAGTACAAATAGTGAGTGAAGAAGATTCATTTAGATAATATGTGGTCATAATTGTTTGATATCTAGTATTTAAAGAAGCTAGTTCCTGAGTATATTCCATATATATTCAATAAATTAAATCCTTAGAACAGGATTGTACAAAAAAAATAAATAAAAATAAAGTTAGAGATGTCAAAGGTTTGTACGATAATAGCGGTGGCGTTGAGCTGCCTGGTAGTGGTGGCATTAGGCGTGCCCCCACTAAATTTCAACAATGATGTCACAATGTATTTTGGGAATCATCTTGGGCAAGTGCAAGACAACGGCAACACGATGGCCCTGAATCTTGACCAACAAACTGGTTCTGGTTTCAATACCAAAAATGAGTACATTTTCGGGAGATTCGACATGCAACTGAAGCTTATGAAAGGTTTCTCGGCTGGCACTGTGACCACCTTCTATCTAACATCACCTATAGGGCAAGCCCACGATGAAGTCGACTTTGAATTCTTAGGGAATGCTACTTTTCAACCTTTCACAGTCCATACCAATGTATTTTCTGAGGGAAAAGGTAACAGGGAACAACAGTTCCATCTGTGGTTCGACCCAACAGCCGAATTTCACACTTACACTATTCTCTGGAACTCACAAAGAATCATTTGGATGGTGGATAACATTCCGATTAGAGTATTCGAGAATCAAGAGAGCATTGGGGTTCCATTCCCAAAGACGAAGCCCCAGAGAATATTCTGCAGCTTGTGGGAAGCGAGTGCATGGGCAACCCAGGGAGGAAATGTGAAGGTAGATTGGTCGCGCGCTCCTTTCACTGCCCACTACAAAAACTTCGTTGTGGACGCTTGTGTTATAACAAATGGAGCTTCCTCTTGCGCCAATAATAAGCAGCCATGGCAAACCTACACGCTTGATGCTGATGCTAAGGCTAAACTCCAAAATGTACAAAAAAAGAATATGATCTACAATTATTGCACTGACACCAAGCGTTTCGCCCAGGGATTGCCCCCTGAATGCAAACCCGCACAGGAGCATCCAAGTGCCTAGACCCATCCAGATGGATTCGATAATAAGAAGCTAGAGATCGATGAGATTCATTATTGATCCAATTCATTTTTTCTTTATTCTTTATTTCTCATTTAATTTTAATTTTGTAGTACACTACACTTAGCTAACTACATTATATTGTAATCCACTCATATTCCATGTAATGTATGGATTGCACCAATTAATTAATTATTAAACATTTTTCTTCCATCCTTTAAATTCTTTAATTTTCACAACATACATTATTTTTAATTTGGTGCTTGCATGATATATATATATATATATATATATATATATATATATATATGCTCACCCCACCCCACGCCCTTTATGCCTTGCGGTAATGATTCCTCGACATTTACCACAACGATGCTGTCCATAGATCAAATTCTTTCCTCGAGTGGATTTCACTTGACTATTTATGGTTCCATTGCGTGTACTCGGGGTATAAGTTTTGTATAATTGTATCACCATGCTATTAAGTATTTGGATTGAAGTATCTTTTTAAGAGGTTGAATAGAATAACCCGGTTGAAGCGTAATGATTACACATCTCATTGTCTGTCCCATTCTTCTACTCTTTGCGGGAAGGCAATGGCTATTCACATCCTTTACCTTGACACCAAAAAAGACGAAAGCTTTATTCTTATCTTAGTTGCTCTTGATTCGATATTAAAAGTATATTTATTTTTCCCCAATAACCGAATACTTTTGTCTTGTCAATACTGCATATTTGATTCCATCCATAAATTTATTTTCTTCCTCAAGTCTCAATAAGAATGCTAGCTAGTTCTTATTCATATATATCTATCATACATATATATCTATCATCTATGAAAAAAAATATAGATAGATATGTTATGATATGGATCTGAATTGTGTTATGTGACATCAATTTGTTATGTATGGATGAGATTCCAAGGTCCTGATTGCGTGCATCCAGTAGGAATTGAACCTACAACTTCGCCAATTATAGTTAGGTGAAATTGTGAACATGAGATTATGAAACTGTGAACATAAAGCTATAAAATTATGAACATGAGTTATGAAATCCAGGTTCACCTTGAAAGGTAGATCCGGGTTCATGGCATAACAACTGCTTAGGCCTTAGTTAGGCCTAAGGATGTGATTCTTTATATTCTTTATATGATAAGGGGACAAAATGGGATTGGGGTTTGCCACATTTAAATTTTAGAAGATTATGAAATTTGTGAAGTTGTATTCCTTCCTCATGAATTAGAACTATAGAGGTATTTATTAAATTATATTGTACTAAATATACATACATCATTATAATTTTACTATTCATTTTATTATAATTATTTTCAGGTTATAAATGAAGATGGGTTATTTGAATACTCAATGTAGTGAATATAATCAATTAATGAATTTGAATGTAAGGAATCTTCTTGGAGAAAAAATAAAGACAATATAACTAATGATATTATTTCTCTTATTTAATTTATTGATAATAAATAAAAAATTTGAATAAACGCATTTAATTTAATAAGAGTAATAGAGTAGAGAACTTGCTTTTCACCAACAACGTAACAAGAAGTCATTGATTTTCTTATCTTCATTTGTTGTTAAAACAAATTGTTTTGGGAGTTTGCATTGTCAATGTGAATTGCTATAATTGCTGTCAGAGGATGAGCATAAATAATTTGAAATATATCGTTACAATAGATGTTGTTATAATGATATAGTAAAAATTAACTTACAAATTTCTTTAGAAGTTTTCATGCATTAAAATCCTAAGAATAATGTGTAAACTTGTTCAATTATTGGAGTTGGTGGGGTGTCATCATTATCAATTATTTGGACAATGGTTCTACCATTTAAAGTCTAGATGTAGTTGTATTTATGATTAACAACTTTGTAGTTAGGTCATGCAGGTTTGACAATAATAATATACCAGGAATGGTTTGTAGAGTGATATCATACATTTCAATGTCGTGATCAAACACTATTGCTTGAATCGAGTTCCTTACATTTAAATATATCACACACACACACACACACACATATGCTTTGTTGCCCCAACAATTTTGCCCAATAAAAAAATAAAAGTACAATATTTGTTAGTAATTTACAATTGTATCATTATTGAAATACAAACAAAAATTATTAATACCAGACATAAATCAATCCTAATAATGAAAAAGCATAATTAAAATATTGAGTCTTGTTCTCAATAATCAAAAGAAGATTAATTAAACAAAAAATAAAAAGAAAAACAAAACAAAACATAGATTTTTTTAAAAAAAATGCAAGAAAATGATTTTCAAGGTTTCTTATTTGTAATCTTTGATGCTCAACTTTGAATGCTATGTATATAGTCTGACTAATTAATTAACCAAAGTTCATATTAAATTTTATATTATGGTTTTTTAATATACTCTAACATATTCATAGTATATGTTCAACAATTATGTCAACTTTGCTAGGGATGAAGTTCGAACCTAAAATATAAAAAAATATAATAGTTATTAAAATAATGGTATTTAATAAAAAATAGAATTTATAAAAAAAATAAACAATAAAAAAATGTAGCAAAGGTTTTCGGCGGTTTCCCCACCTCCTTGGTCCATGGTCATGGGTGCTATGGCTTGGTTTTGGTCGTAAACATGCGAAACAGTTATTCTGGCGATTCTGTAAAATGACTTACGGAAAAAAATTCCGTAAGTCATTTTCCAGAAAAATGAACTGATTTTCCTTGGTCGACGGAAAACATTTTCCGTTGACCACATTTTCCGAACGTTGCCAAACACAGAAAACTCGGAAAACATTTTTCGAAAGTCATTTTACGGGTTACCAAACACACCCTAAAAATAATAAATAGTTCTTTATGATCTAGTGGTACGAAGTGACGACTTTCTCATATGGAAGGTCATGGGTTCAAGTCTTGGTGGCGGTATTGACTCAGACTAATGAGCATGGCAAATTATGTTATGGACCCAGGTCCACCTTGCATGGTGGACCCGGATTTATGTTCACAATTTTAGAATTCTATGTTCACAATTTTAAAACTTTATATACAAAATTACATTACTCAGTATTCACAATTTCTGAACTCTATATTCACAATTTTGTTATATAGATTCAAAAATTATGTTGTACTGTTGAATATAGAGTTTTGAAATTGTGAACATAGAGTTATAAAATTGTGAATATAGAATTATAAAATTGTGAATATAGAGTTATGAAATTGTGAACATGGAGTTATAAAACTGTGAACATGAAATTATGAAATTGTGAACATAGAGTTATGAAATTGTGAACATGAACCCATAAAATTGTGAACGTAAAATTATAAAATTGTGAACATACAGTTATAAAATTGTGATAATGGACTCAGGTCTACCTTGCAAGGTGAACCCAGGTCCATGACATAACAACCCAATGAGCATGACATGGGCACTCGGAGAGTGAGATAGGCGATCCCGTGGTCATTTCGAATATAATGGACAAAAAAGAAATAAGAATTAATTTCATTAATGAATAGTGAATATGTGATATAAAACCAACTGAAAGAATAATATATATATATATATATATATATATATATATATATATATATATGTATAAGTGTCGGAGTATATATTTAATTAGACGATTTAATTAGAGCAATTTTAAATGGTGCAACTTTTAGAATAATATAATGTTCATCATGATTATATTGCATATTAAAAAGTAATGTTCATGGTTTTACATCTTAATTTTCATCTACTTATGTGATAATATTTGATTGGTTCATTTTATATATAGTTGACTAATGAATAAATTCTTTTTTCTAACATTATGTTGGGTTAATTAGCCAATTTTAGGTAATTACTAATTAATGTATAATATGAATATCATTACCTGTCAAAAGTAAGCATTAAGTAAAAAAAAAAATCACGAGGAAAAAATAACATTATTCTTAATATTAATATTAGTATAATATACAATATATCAATTGATCTGTATTTATTACTAGACTTCTCTGATCTATAATAGATATAAATATATGTATCTCCCACAAATCTCCCACAAAAAGAAAAATAAATTACTGATCCATTGATCTATACTAGAAGCAATTGAATATGCTTAATAAAGACCAAAAACACAATTAGACTAGATTCGATTTACCAAGGATAATAAGTAAGATCGTCTTTTGTACTCTAATAAAATGGTTTCAAAATTTCTTTTGTCACCAACACCCATACCTTCAAAACAAAAAACAAAACAAAAACAAAACCAAAAAAAAAAACAGTCAATATACATGTATATATCCAAGAAATAAGTGTGGTGTGTTTGTTTTAGAACCGATCGACGACCAATTTGTCCTATCATCAAACAATCAATAATCAATCCTGATGAGATTCTCCTCTTGAAGACACCGGGTGAGATTCTTGGCCGTCGCCGGCGTGTTCATCGTCATCGTCTCTCTCCCTCACTTCCTCAATCCTCTCCACGGCCTCTTTTATGTCCCATCTCTTCTCCACGTCCACCTCGCAACACCTCAACCCTATTTTCAGCAGCTTCATGATCTGCCCTTCGCTCGCCGGCGTTATCCCCTTCATGTTCTTGTCGAACACCTCCGGCGTGGCGTCTTCCGGGGCCACCGTCTGGACCCACCCCGCGATGTCGGCGTCGTTGCTCTTCCCTTGTTGCAAGAACCCGGAGGGGAGTTTCCCGGTGAGGGTTTCCACGATGAGAATCCCCAGGGCCCACACGTCGGTTTTCTTGGAAATCCGGCCCCTCTGCCGGTACTCCGGCGACTTGTACGCGATCATGTGCTCCTGAGCATGCTCCATGTTCACCACCGGGAGGAGCCCGTAGTCGCCGTGCATCGGCTCGAAAGTTGCGTCGAGAAGAACGTTTGAGGACTTGAGATGGCCGTGCGGGACTATCAAGTCCGGTAGCTCATTGTATAGAAACATTAGTCCTCTCGCTACTCCTTTCATTATTTTCAACCGTGTTGGCCAATCAAGGGTTTCGTTCCCGTTAACTATATACAAACAAACAAACAAACAAACATCATCTTCCATTATATCATATATTATATTATATTATATTGCCAAGATGTCAATTTTAACTCAAAATTAATAGACTGATATTATAACAACTCATAATTTTAAGGTTAAGATCGAAATATTTTATCTCGATAAAAAAATTAGCCTATAAGCTTGACAGGCTCAGATGGTACAATTGTTATACCATGGATCAGGGTGCATCTTGCATTGTGGACCCAACAAAAATTGTGTGTCTGCCGTTGATATATTCTGTAGCTACATTAACTGTTTATGTGTCTGTAAATCGATTGAAAACACATCTAACATGTTAACTACAGACATATCAAATGGTAATTATAGATAAAACTATTAACGGCAGGATTTTATGCCTGGGTTGACAATTTATGTATCCGTGGTTACCATTTGATGTGTCTTTAGTTAGTATGTGGCTACCATTTGATTTGTCTCTTAGTTAATATGTTATGTGCCTTCAATTTATTTACGGGCATATAAATGGTTAACTGCATATACAAAATATGTCACACATAATCTGAAAGTTATATGTAAGGTAGACTTGATCCATCCTATAATTTACTCAAATTGTAAGTTAGATCAAGAATTTTGAACCCTACCAAAAAGTAAATAAATCTAACAACTCAATAAGACTAGTTCGAAACTAAGTAGACTGGGGGATTGACATCCCTACACCTACAATCAACCATGGTTAATATTGAAACAAACAAACATAAATTATTACCATGGAGATGAACAGCTAAGCTGACATTTTGGACGTAGTCAGCAACCAAGAGCTTCTCCTCTTTCCTGTAGTAGAAGGCCGCAATGGGAACCAAATTCTTGTGATTAAGCGAGCCCAGGCGGCGCATGTGCTCATAGAAGTCCTCTTTCCCCACATGGTTCATTTGCCTGAATCTCTTCACCACCAACACCGGCCCGTCGTTCAGTGCCGCTTTGTACGTCGATCCGAACACCCCGCTGCCCAGTATCTCCGCCGACGCCTTCAGAAGGGACGCCAAATCGAATCTCTCTCTATATAATACCCAATCACCAAAATTAAAGCTTATCAAATGGTATATATATAACTGGTGCAAGTGCAAATATATATGGGCTTAATTGCATACCTGTCATCTCTCAAGAAGGTTAGCCTGAGGCCTGGTTCGGATTTAGCACAAGAATCTACAGGACTGACTTCGAATTTGTCTAAATCAACTGAGGCCATTCTGCGGTGACTTGATGGAAGTTGTGCGCCTTCTTCCAAGTCCGCCGGCTTGGGCTGGCGGAGGATGATGATGACCGCCACGATAGCCAACACCGCCGCCCCCACAACTATTCCGACAACTATTAACGTTGTCATCGAAAGTTCTGGCATGATGCATGGCTTCAAGGGTTTCCCACACAGACCCAAATTCCCTGAGGTGGCAACCAATTTTTAAAATCCAACACTCATTATTATGCCAAAAGTTATAGCTAGTAACAAAATGACAACTTTATTTTCTTCTAATGCTACACATTTTTGATAGCCTAGGTGCTAGATTTGGCCTTTTACTAACATTTACCCAACAATCCCCTGATCACATGGTGTTAGATTTGGCCTTCACCAGCCTCTGCCAACAATCTCCTAACCATGTGATACTAGACTTGCCCTTACTTGTCCCCCAACAATCCCCTAGCCTGTTGGACTTGACCTTTTACCGACCTTTATCCAACAATTTCCTAGCCACATGGTGCTAGATTTGGCCTTCACCCGCCTCCGCCAACAATCTCCTACCCATATGGTGCTAGACTTAACCCTTACCAGCCTATCCCCAACAATCTCCTAGTCCTATGGAGTTGAACTTGACCCTTACCTGACTCGGCCCAACAAACATTAATTAATTAATTTCAATCAAATTAAATACTATGCTATACGGTGATGGACGTAATGGGATATGATTGAGAGACATAAGCATGCAATGCAATGACGTACATATTCATACCTTTAAATGAGGAAGCAGGGAAACGAGAGAAAGTTGTTGGGATTTCACCCTCGAGATGGTTGTCTGAAAAATTGACAAACTTAATTCTGGGCACCTTCATATAAGGTATTTTCCCTTCAAACGCATTGTCATTGAGCTTGAGTTCCAGGAGCCTCTTGGAGATGATTAACGAGGCGGGAATGGTACCCTCGAACTCGTTATGGGAAAGATAAAGCTTCTTCAAAGACCGCATTCCAGAAAAGAAAGTGTCATCAATCTCGCCGGAGAATTTATTCCGGGAGAGTTTAAGGTTTTTCAATGCCCCAACTCTATAGAAAGCCGGGAGGTCACCGTCGAAGCTGTTATTCATGGCGCTAAAGCTTCTAAAAAGGGGCAACTCCGCAAGGGCTTCAACGTCAATGGAGCCACCGAGCCCCCGGTTGTTGAGATTGAGGCCACGCACGGTGCCGTTGGCGCAAATAACGCCTTCCCAATAGGCCCGCCAGCCTTTGCAGGGCGGAATGGAGGCGTTCCAGGTGGCAAACCCGTTGGAGTTCTCTAAAGACTCCTTGAACTGGAGGAGGATCTCGGCCTCGGATCTCGAGAGGCAAGGGACCGCGAGGAAGAGGAAGAGGAGGAGGACGAGGATTAGAGGGGATTGAGAAGGCGAGAAGAGGAGGAAGGCCATGGTAGGGGTGGGTGGTGGGACACAGTGCGCGCACTTGAGTCAAGTGCGCGCCCTTAGGAAGGGGCTATACCCTGAGAATGACAATAAGAAAAGGTTGTGTGCCTGCAAGAGAAGGATCCAAAAGAGGAAAAAAAAAAATTGGAATGGAAGTTTTAGGGTTGGGAAATATGTGAGTTAGCAGAGAAGGAGAAAGGGATTGAATAATGGACAAATGGGTAGACGGGAAATCAAGTTGACTTCGTCCTCTTCTTTCTGCAATCCCCATTTTAGACTTCATCAGAAACTCGAGCTTCGCCATTCAATTCATTTCAATTACTTATTATACTTGCCTATCTACTTCCATTGCTTCCATTGGGATATATATACCCTTACCTTAGCTTGGTCCAACATGTTTCATGCAAACAATATCAATATTGAACTTATGCATGGCTCATTATATTATACACCACCGATATGATTGCCTTCCTAATGAGCAATCATTACACATTAATCTAGGGATATTAATTTAACCCGACTCGGATGAGAAAACTCGATCCCCATTCCAACAGGGCAGGGATGAAAAATTCTTTCGGGGAAGGGAGGCAGGGACAAGATTGCACCCTCATCACGATCTTGCCCTCAAACACCTAATCCCGACCGCGACCCCTAATCTCCGAATATATTATATATTATATTGTTTAATGTTTTAAGTATTTTAAACTAGTTGTATTTTGAGATGATGGGATGTTAGGCGAATTAGATATTTAAATATATAAATTTATAAATTAATAGTATAATTTAAATAAAATATTACTTTGTAGCGTACTAAAAATTGAGAACGGTATAATATAATTTTAAAAAGTTGGAGCAGGGAATCCCCATCGTTGAAAAATCCTCACAAGGACAGGGATAGGACTGAGCATCGGGCGGTTCGGTTCGGGTGGGGATATGGCTAAACCGTGCGGATTTCGGATTGAAGAAATTAAATCCAAACTGTATAAATATTTATTAAAACCCTTCGGTTTTGTGCTATTCGGATTCGGTCAGTTTTGTCGAATATCCGATCTTATTTCGGATTATGCAAAATCAAATTAAATTTAAAAATATAAAGTAAATATAATTAAAAACTAAATGTTAAAGTATGAAAATAGTTACACATTAGTACATAATAGTTACACATTAGTACATTACTTACATTTGTGAGTAGTGACAACTGAAATTCTGAAAATAATATTTACAAGTCAAACTGCTAAAATGTGATATCAAAATGACAAAACCCAAAAAGGCAAAAACTATGCAGATTGAAATAAGTTTTTCAGAATTACAAATCCACATAAATCATAATCACTAAATCACTGATCACATGACCACTTTTCATATTTACAGCATGACAATCAACTACTCCAGTTGTCGAGCATTCAAAAAGCCATCCTGAATTCCTGATCCTCATCCTAGTATCCTACTCTAATAAGTAATACCCTCCTACAATTACTCTTCTTCCTGTTAAAACTTAACAAAAATTAGTAAAGAAATAAACAACAATAATAATTACTTAATAAATGAGCATATGAGATTATGAAGTATTGAAGTTGGCTCAACAAGCTTTTTATCCATATCCTGGATTAATGGAAAATTGCATCAATGTCACCATGAGAAACATACCAGCTTAATCCTTATTTCAGTATATGGTGGAAGCTTCATCATTGTCATAATATAAATTGCAAAAAATAAATATATCAAAACTCACAGATAACAATATAACATTACCACTTTACCAAATATAGGGCAACAACTTTACCAACTTACAAGTTAGTAAGTTACCAAGCCTCTAAACAGAACACTAGCAGATTTCCCAGCATTGTTTGGGGCCAAAAACTCATCAAGGGCAGGAACTTACAAGTTCCAAGTTACCAAGCCTCATTGTCTCAACATCAGAATTCATAGTTAGTTTAATATAAGATATTAAGATATCATATAAAGTATAGAGAAGACAATTACAGGAATTGTTGCAAGTGAAGAACCGGCAGTCCTCCCACCAGATGTACTTCCACCATCAACATTAAACTCTACAACAAATTCAATAATTAGAAGAATGTGAGAATTCAGTTAATTGAAAAAACTGAAATTGAAAGATTGAATTAAAGAATAATAGAATATAGAGAATCATTTACCTTTCTCAAATCTTTCTAATTCTTCCAGATTCTCCTCAATTGATAGAGGGGTATTTGGCAGCCTAAGCCAATCTTGAGTACAAACCAAGGCTTCCACAATTTTAGGAGTTAAAGAACTCCTAAAATGATCTAAAACCCTCCCAGATGTATTGAAGGCAGACTCTGAGGCAACAGTTGAGATTGGTATAGCTAAGACATCCCTAGCAAGCTTAGATAGGATAGGAAATCTTGCAAAATTAACCTTCCACCATCTCAATATATCAAATGAATTTTCCTCATCAACTATTGCCTCAGTTAAATAATGTTCCAACTCAGTTTTTTTCCTCCCACCACTTTCCATTCTTTGTTTCTTAATTTGGGACTTCAGCAGATATTGTGGCCTCCCAACTGGGGCAGATGCAGACTGAACAGTCTCAATAGAAGGACTAACCGAACCAGAGCCAGAACCAGAACTAGAACCAAAACCAGAAACAGAACCAGAATGACTGTAACTGATAGCATAATCATCAAACAATTCATGCAGAGCAGCCAACAAATTCTCAAGGTAAGCTTTGCCTTTTAGCTCACCACACATATGATTTATCTGAGTTGGCATATATTCTAACTTGTCCCTGGGGTCTAAAATGTTTGCAAAGAAAATCATATAGTTCATTTTATCTATATCACCCCAATATTTTTCAAATTTTGCTTTCATGTTAGCCCCCATTAGTTTCACAGCCCCATCAGCTTCCACCATGCTTTTCAAGATACAGAACAGATCAGATATCTCAGAAAAAAAGGTGTTAGATGTTACATACAAGGACCCTGAAATTCTGATAGTCATTTCATAGAAACATTTCAAAAATTTCACCAAACTGTTCACAGAATCCCAATCAAGAAAATCAAGAATAGAATCACCTAAATCAGATTTAAATGAATTGTCACTCTCTTCATAGGCTTCAAACACTTTATGATATATAACAGCAGACTGTAACATCAAATAGGTGGAATTCCACCTTGTTGGCACATCAAGACACAAAGAAGATTTCTGCTCAATACCAATTAAGTCTGACAAATCCCTAAATTTATTCAACCAAGCAGGTGAGTTTCTGACATATCTAACAACCTCCCTAACCCTCTTTACAGCAGTATCACACTCTTTCAGACCATCTTGAACAACCAAATTCAGAATATGGGCAATGCATCTCATGTGAAGATACTTACACTTCACATTAGATGATCCCCAAGACAACAATTTCCTTTTTAAAAAACCAAGACCAGTATCATTTGATGAAGCATTATCTACTGTCACAGTAAACACATTCCTAAACCCCCACTCTAGCAAACAAGTTTCAAGTGCTTTTGCAATATACTCACCCTTGTGTGATGTGATAGGGATAAAAGAGATAATTTTTTTTATGTAGCTTACTAGCTTCCACTCTTCATCTATAAAATGTGCAGTGACTACCATATAATTGATCCTTTAAATAGATGTCCAAGAGTCAGTTGTAATACTGACTCTTTGAGTGTTTCCCCTAAACAAGCACTTCAACTTCAGTTTCTCTTCTTCATAAATGACATGGATTCCAATACTTCTTTTGTCGTTTTGCATTTCCAGACCTTTAGGAACGTTGCGTCATCGATAGCTTTGAACAAAATATCCTTGGCAATATTATCCAAGTTATTTTGTATTCTATCTTCTAGAGTCCATTCAACTTTTGGTTTTGAAATGTAAGATGGTGTAGTGCTTGTTTGTTCTGATGATGGATTGACTTTTAGAATTTCAATTGGACCATCAAAAATCACATCCCACATTTCATCATGTAAAGCAGACAAATGGACCTGCATGCATGCAAATTTTTCAATCATCAAATTTATCTAGTGAAAATAATAAATTTTGAGCCAAGTATCTATTCATCTTGAAGTTTGAGATCTGTCTAGCAGTAATTTTGACTCAAATAGACAACCACTCTGATACCAATTGGGTGGAAAAAGTCTAAAGGGGAGGGGGGGGGGGGAGGGGGG
>NC_044918.1:21254650-21272420 GCF_003576645.1 Ipomoea triloba | reverse complement strand
GGGGGGGGGGGGGGGGGGGGGGGGGGGGGGGGGGGGGGGGGGGGGGGGGGGGGGGGGGGGGGGGGGGGGGGGGGGGGGGGGGGGGGGGGGGGGGGGGGGGGGGGGGGGGGGGGGGGGGGGGGGGGGGGGGGGGGTGAATAGACCTTTTCACAATTTCTAAAATTATAACACTTTGGTAATTTCAACTCTAAGTAACAAGCATAAAAAAAAATAACCAACTTACGATTTGCAACGAAATATTGATACGCAAAGTGCAATAATTAAATCTGAGCAATTACGAAGAGATATATCACATGCGATACGTTAGATATACTTGAAATAGCTCAAATATAAAATATATAAAATCTAGCTTACATGCGGACGTGTGAAATAACAGACCCAAATGAGAATTCTAGAGAATGAAATGTGAATAGTAAATGGGTTGGAAGACTCAGGAGGAATTCTTTACTATAAGGATGAATAGTAAATGGGTATTGGAAAATGGAATGCTCAGTACATACACTATGCTAGAATGATTTATAATAAAATATATGTTGAAGAACTTTGCATGCACACGTAATAAATGAAACCCAAATCTATAAATTCAAATCAGTAAATGGGTTAGTCCGTAATAATCATGCAAGAATAATTATGATGCAAGTAAAATAAAAAGAGAGAATGAGAGATTTATAGTGGTTCAGAGGTGGTGTTATCCTCCTAGTCCACTATTCTCCTTTCACTCCAGTTAAGGAGGGAATTCACTATTTTCAATCACCCAAATACAATGGTGAATAATGCCAACCCAGCACTTCTACAACCCCGAGTGTCTCGTACAAAGTTACACTCAATTCTGAGTATCTCGCACAAAGCTATACTCCTACACCAACTAAGTGTCTCGCACAAAGCTACACTTAGCTCCTCCGAGTGTCTCGCACAAAGCTACACTTAATTCCCGAGTATCTCGCACAAAGCTATACTCTCTCACAACGAGTGTATCGCACAAAGCTACACTCAACCAGGGTTTTCATAAGCCTCACTAGTTACTCTCCGTTTTTCTATATTCAGTAGATTTTGGTTTTACAAGAAAATATTTTTTTCTCTCTCAGACTTGAAATCTTTCGAATAAAGGTAAATACTTGCACTTTCAAGAATTTATTTCTTGCTGATTCTCATGAGGTGCTTGTCTTCAAGTCTGAATGGGTATTTATAGCCTGAAAAAGCTATATGCTCATTGTAGATCTTTCAATCTTGATCGTCCATTCAAATCTTGATCAAATTTGTCAATTTGATCTGCAACTCTCGATGCCCTTTGCCAGACCAATTTGAAAATTGCCTCTGTGATATCTCTTTTTGGAAGAAACCTATTCGTCCAAAAAGTGTTCATAAGATCTAACTTGAATTTTTAAAGATTTGTAGTCACTAATTTTGACTTTTCAAGTGTGAGCACTTGACTTTGTATTTCCTTGATCTGATATGTTAAATTGATCTCTCAAATAATTTTATCCTGATGATTCTTGCTTGAGCATGAAATAATTTCTTCAAAAATCACAGTCAGCTCCAAATATATCGCCTTTAGCTTAATTCAAATTGTTTTGCTCCAAAAATAAATTTTTAGTTTGAATTTATTGACCAAAAATTGAATTTTTGGTTTCGAATTTTGTCTTAAAAAAATTTCATTTTGGTTCGAATTTATGAACCAAAAATTTAATTTTCGATTTCGAATTTTGCTTTCAAAAATTCCTTCAAAATTGTTGGTCATGTATAGTTGGTCATCCTCTCCTTAAACTAACCACAAGGTCGATTTGAACACTAGACCTTATTATTTATGCTGAATGCTTTAACCAGTGCTCCTTCTCCAAATTGAATAATATCACCAATTCTGCCTCATCCTGTTGGTCATCTGGTCATCCTCCTTACCTTCACGAGTCATCCTCATCCTCCTCTTAGCTTAAAATAAAATGTTAAACTTGAGTTTTAAACCCATAACCTCTAGCTTTTTGATAATGCTTATTGCTTATCCATTACACCAATATATCTTTTGATAACTCTCATAGCATAACATTAATAACTATCATTTCACTGAATATATTTATTTTCCCAATAAATACGTACGTTTTTTACTTGTTCTTGGACTTTCGAGATTATATTATAGACTCAAAAATAAAATAAGGGGACTAATAAAAATTACAATTTAGTTCATCAAAACTATTAGACGCCATCCTCTGGGCATACTACACCACCCCCAGCGGACCACAGGCGAAACCCCCTTCTCACTATCTTATGGTTTCGAGGCCGAGCCCCTGGTGGCCATAGGCTCCCACCAGGTAGAAGAGTACGACCCCGACCTCAACGAGAAGCACCATTGGCCCGACTTCCACCTGGTGAACGAGAATAGGGAGGCTGTCATGATACGCACCGAGAATTACCAATGGCAAGCAAAAGCCTACTATGATAAGCTATCCCGACCCTGCTATTTCGAAGTGGGTGATTATCTACTCCGACAACGTGAAGCAAGCTAGCCCTAGGCTAGGGGGTAAATTCACGAAAAAGTGGCAAAGTTCGTACATAATAGCAGTCGTGGTCCGTCTAGGCAGCTAAAAACTCAAGCCCCAAAAGGAAAGACGGTAGCGAGAGTTTAGAACAACGAGCATTTGTTGAAGTATTATCAGTAATCTATTCTTGTAAGGTGGTCCGTATACTTTACTTTAATAAAGTAGTCAAAATTTCGCCATAAATCTCATTTTCACTACTCATACGGAGAGGTGGGAAGTAATCCTTGGAGGCTCCCGCCTAACCTTTCTAGCCATACCTTAAGGTCAATACGAGGCCCATCCTGACTTATTGCCCGACGAAAGAGTCTAATGGCCCGAGGTCAAATGACCTGGGTGGCTGGGTCGGAGGGCTACCACCCTAAGGTCAACACGAGGCATGTCCTTTCCTATTGCTCGACAGAAGAGCCTAATAGCCCGAGGTCAAATGACCCAAGTCGGAGGGCTACCACCCTAAGGGAGGCGCGGGGTCTGACATCATTTGTCACTCGACGGAAGAATCCTTGACCAAAGAACTAGTTTACTACTCACAAACAAAAAAAACACTTATATAGTCTATGGCAGGAGGTTCGACCTCCAAGTAGAGCCCAAGCTTCAGGCTTGGGACCATGAAGCGATGTGCCCCCCGAGTAAGGGCTCGGCAAGGGGGCCTCAACGAGGGCTTGGCAGGGGGCGTTGAGTGGGCACTCGGCCTAAGCATAAAGGAAGTCTAATCTAGGTCTCTGAAGGGACCTACGCAAGGTCAGCCATGTCACTCGGTAAGTGGATATCCTCTAGGCGAGGAGTCAATGAGGGGTTGATAAGTGCCAAAGATGCTACCTTTTGTGGGGTATTCGAGAGTCATATTGTGCTATAATTGGAGTCTTTTGAGTCTATGACATGCTTAGAATAACTTATTTTGACAAAAGATAGGCATAAGGACTAATTGTGGTTGCAATTGTGGAAGATAGCAAAAGCTGTAATTTTCAGGGCACTTCGGCGACAGTTCGTTAATTTAAGCATATCTTGAGCTAGGAGTGTCCAAATAAGGTGATTCAAGTGACATTAGAACAGATATTAATATAATGTAATAACTTTTGAAGAAAAATATTATTTTTAAATTCTTTGGGTTGTGAACAGGAGAAAGATTTGTATTGTTTAGTAGAGATCAACTCAACTGATAATTTAATTGTGCATTGATAAATGTAATAACTCTAAACTAAAAAAATGAAGAAAAAATTAAAATTGTTTTTATTTTTATAGTTGTGGGCTGAGCCAAGGCCAAGCTCACATTTAAACTTGTAAAAGAATATCAAAATCTCTTATAAGTCTATTCATCATGCTAGACTTACTCCAAAGTATGAGTTCCATACTAATACTGCCATTAGTAAAAAATAATGTGGACACAATCGCAACAATCGGAACAAAATACAAAGTCAAATTTCACATTATTTAATCTATTTACATTATGTGGATAAGGCATTCAAAGCACAAACATTATAGTTATTACACACTGCACACACATTTTAGACCTTTATTGGGTACTAAATAAATACATAATTATGTTTTTGGTGGCAGCAATACTTGATTTAGATATGTTCCAAGGGCCCATATGGGATAAATGTTTCTGTAGGAAGAGCAGCTTATCATGCCGTTATTGTTAAATGATCCCAGAATATTCTGTCATATACAAGCTCCATTATAATATACACATCATACTCAACTCCAAGAAATATCAAGAATTATTAAGATAGATGCAGAAAATGCAAAAAATAAAAAATAAAAAAAATAAAAAAAAAATCACCTGTTGGGGAAAATCTCCATTTTCCATTTGGGAATTGATTAACACTTTAGCTGCTTGGTGGAGTGGGGTAGGATCTCTCTTGGCCTTACATCAATAAACAAAACTGGTAAAAAAATGTACACAGTGTATACTAACCATAATTGATTTTTATGCATTAATTAATCTCATAAATAGATTTTGTGTTAGTTATTTTGATTTTTTGTCCCACAATTATTACATCTTTGTAACATAAGATCCCTAAGTATTATTTTTACCTCATTTAATAATGCATAATTTTTAATTTTTTGTCACATTTAATCCTTCAATTTTGGCCAAACTTCTGGTTGAAAATAGTTAGTATGCATTATATTTCCACTGTACTTTAGCCAATTTGAAAACCTGGACACTTTTGGAGAGAAACATTAATGATTGCAAATGGTAAATATGATGCATTATAATTATTTTTGGGAAAATGATAATTTAGTTATTCTCAAAGTGAATGTTTTTACCTAAATCCATTAGCTATTTACGGTTGGCATCCAAAACTCTAATTAACCCAACTTAAAATAGAAATATTAGCTAGATCATTCAATGTCAATGTTCGTATTTAACCCAACATACAAAATAAATAAGATAAGTTATCCTAATTCTCGCTTTCAAATTCTAATTACATGTCCAAAAACGAGAATTGAGAAAAACTATCTTGTCTATTTTGTATACTAAATTGAAGTTAAAAGAATAATGACATTATGAGATTTAACTGATATTCTAGAAAAAAAAACAAACAAACAAACAAACCCTCATTTTTAAAGATTATGGATACCTTGAATAGTTAATGAGTTTAATTAAAAATAGCCACTCAGGGATAATTGATGGAGAAAAGTGCTATTTGTAGCGGTTGAGTTACAATTAAAGAACCAAATGCAACAAACAATATACCAAATGTAGAAAGAAAATCTTCAGATCAATATAAAAATGACCTAATAGTTGTGGGACAAAATATGAAAGTAAATTATTTTGTGTTCAATATATTTTTACATAAAAGTTTGTAATAACTAAAAGATATCATGTTTACTAATATAAATAAAAAGAGAAATTGGAATATTTGTAAATAAAACATTAGTGATCATTTATAAAAATCTTTATCTCCGGCTTTTATTTACAAATTAAAATTAATTACCTGACCAGCATGAATAAGAGCCATCAAAACCCATGCAGTGTTCACAATGTGCCATTTGTTGCCTTCAATATTTGTATATACCTATTCCAATAGCATATTTATGTAAAATAATTAAGAAGAAACAAATTAAATAACACTCTTGTAAAAACTAATTATAAAATAATAAAGTAAAAAAAGGAGATGTATTAACAATACAAAAAAAAATCAGCATATAAAATAAGTGGGTTGTAGAATCAATTTTATGTAGAGAGATCAAAATACTCATGTAAAATTAATTTTAAAGGTGCTCAAAACCATGTCAAAGTTACCTTAATTAGCTCTACTAATTAGATCAATGGTTATTTGAGGTGAAATTGTTAATTATTGTAATGTGTTGGTTGACTTATTAATATTATAATTGAATTGTATTATACTTATACATGCTTAGAACATCACCAATAGCTCAGGCTAGCTTTTGTTAGTTTTTTTTTTTGTTTGACCGCATGGGAATGAGAGGGAGAGAGAAAAAGAGGGAGAAAAAAAAAGGAAAGGATAAAAAGAGGTATTAACAAAAGAGTATTAACATTCCTAGAGGGTTGCGCAAGCTTGGTGGGTAAAATGCATTCCAGGAAAAGTTATGTTTTTAATTTTTTTAATTGTGGGGCCCAAAAAAATTTGAAAGAGAAACAATTTGTATTCTTGTAATTCTTTTTTGTTTTTCTTTCTTCTATTCTCTCTCTTCCACCGTAGTCATTTTCTCTTCCAAATGTGTAAAAACTCCACAAAAACCTCTAATGAGGTTGCTATCGTTCAAAAGAATAACTATAGTGAGAAAACTTTTTAATATCCTATTCTTGTGCCTCAAAAAATGAAATGGAAAAAATAATTTATTTTAAAATTATTCTTCCTATTTCTTTTGACTGTGGTGTAACCGAAATGGAAGGCACCAAAACCTTTTTAATCATAAAATAATAATATAAATAAATATTTAAAGGAAAAAAAAAAGACATTACCTTGTCCTGGCATGAAAGATAGCTTTCTCCCCAACCACCGGAAGGAAGTTGCTTAGAAAGTAGAAAATCACAAGCTTTCCTAATGCCATGGCAAGTCTCATATGTGTTCCCTCCAGCAACCAAACCTCTTATGCCAAACCATGTCCCATAAGTGTAGCATACTCCCCAAGTTCCATACCTTCCATTAAAATAAGTTATTACAAATTTCAATTTTATTTTAGGGAAAAGTGAGTTATAATAATAATAATAATAATAATCACTAATTAATACCTTTTACATGGAGTTTGGTTGGAAGGAAGTGAAGAATTAGGGGAGGAATTGTAATTCCGTGGAAAAAGAATATGGTAAGAATAAAGTAAGAGTTGCAATTCTTTCCAACAAAATAATATAATTGTACTCCACTAAGAATTAGGGTATATATAGTTGTACAACTACAGTCTACCAAACACTCTGTTAATCCTTTTTTAAGTATATAACTTATCATTATTTATCTAGAAATTCAAAATTTTATTAGATATATATTTGTATACAATTACAAACCATGAGCCATCAGGGAGTTGGACGGTTAGTAGGAAAGTGAGAGCCTTGTTAATGCATGCTTCTATTTCTTTCCTTCGGTAGCCAGGATGCAATTTTGTGAAATATTTTAGTCCTATGATTGCTGAAGTGGTGCACTCCACACACCTGCAGATGTAAGACAATTCTTTCCTTATGAATTTAAATATAATTTCATAGTTGTACAATTGTATTTAGTTATCAATCACTAATTCTCAAGTACTGACAATGCTATTTAAGGATTTTCTTTAATCTATCTATATATTGTCAATTAAATTTAACAATCCGACTAAATCACTAATGGTACATTAAAAAAAGAAAAAAAAAAGTCCAATGACAATAATACAATTAGTGGTGCCATAGGTAGGGCTATACTTGACCAGTGTTAAGTCTAGAATTATATATATATATATATATTTTGAGTTCTACTGACTCGGTTACAATGTAGTGTCTGTTCATAGCTACTTTCTCAATCTACTGAAGCACAAAGAGTGAACAGATGCCTCCACTAAGGTTCGCACCCACTCCCTTCCACATGGGAGTGTACACCGGATGCCGCTTGACCACAAGGTCTAGTTCTAGACTAATTAAATTGAGTATGGCCTGATTGATGAGTAACTACTTTAAATATTATTTAATTAATACTATATGGTGAATGATTTGATCTTACGGATAATCAAGGATGACTTTTCCAAGTGATTCGGATGGATTAAGCATCTGCAATTAGGAGGAACATGCATGCATGAGCTAATTAAGAAATACGTACTACGTTAACTTAATTGATAAAATTAAATGCATTTAAGATTTTGTTGTCTTAGGTACTTCTAGCCATTGATAAGATCTCGTGAGCTCATATGTTGCAAAACCTCCATTGTTGTTCTGCACAATAATAATAATAATAATAATAATAATAATAATAATAATAATAATAATAAACGAACAAATGCATAATGAGGTATTAATCAATCTGTTAATTTTAGATCAAGAATTAAACTCAATTAATGTATTATGTATACCTGTAGGGAGAGAATCAAATCGACAGCATCATATAACCTACTAGGTTCTATTGCTTCTCCAACAACATCATCTGGCATTCTTGACAACATTAGTGCTGCCTGAACTCAATCCAAGTTAATCACTCTCAATAAATCATTTATATACATTATATTTAAGATGAAAGGTATGTAAACTGAATCTAAAAAGGAAAAAGTTATTCACCCCTTATAAAATTTTCCTAATATTTTCCCTATGATATGGTTTATATTAATTGGGTGTCATAATTAGATGACCTCACACACTTTTACTTAAAAAATAAATAATAATCCAATTAGATGATGCAACATCAGGAGTGGAAATAGGGATGGAAGTTTTTAGGAGGGGTATATAACATTACACATGTAAAAATATAGTATTTTTAAATTAAAAAAAGTAATGTAAATATATTTATAATTTTTAATAAGTTGTGTAAGTGGTTGGACGTGCAGATGGACATGTGAGATATTGTAGCATTTTCCAATTCAAGACTAAACAAAAAGTAATGTTACAATGAAGGTGTTTAAAATTGACGTACAAATTTCAAAAATAAGACAAAAATCTCTCTTATTAAACAAAAATAAGATTACAAAAAGTTGGTATAAATTACAAAAATTAAAAATTTTGACTAAATTTGCAATGTTTGGGATGGTTATTATACTCTTCCTTCCTTCCTTTATTTATGTATTTATTTATTTATTTATTTATTTATTTATTATTATTATTATTATTATTATTATTATTATTATTATTATTATTATTATTATTATTATTATTATTATTATTATTATTATTATTCAAGTTTTGAGGGGAATTTAGAAACTGGCCTTTAGGGCTTCTGCAGTGCAATCAGAAACAGGCCAGCCATGGTCTGGTGTGGAGAAGGTCCATCCACCTTTAATACTATCCCTATACCAGGAGCTGAGGTTGATACCACTATCTTCCTTAATCTACAAAACAAAATTTGAATAGCCATCATGTTTAGTGAGTCCTATAAATTATTTATAAAGAAAAAAAAAAAAACATGTGTTACTGAAAAATAGAAGTGAAAGTTGTGGAGCAAAAGAAAAAATGAAAAATGAAACCTGTGAGACATTGATGAAGAAGTGTGCTTTTTTAAGCATTGAGCCATACTCATCAGAAAGATTGGTTGCTAGAATTGCTTGAACGGCAAGATCAACATCCCACAATTGCGATCCGTTATATCCCTGTTTTAGATCATTGTTTTTTTTTTTTTTTTTTTTTTTTTATGTCAATAACAATAAATACACTAGCTAATTCAAATTAATAACAAATGTTGCACTTAAATCCAACACAAAAGACGAAAAGTGTTGTCACCTAACAGATTGTACTGAGTACTGTCAATACTAATGTCAATAATACCCAGTAAAATGTGCTACATCTGTATGCTTGATAGCAAGCACCATAAAAGTTTTCATATAATTAAATAACAAATATCTCTTAAAATTACAGAGAAAAGTTTAGGGGTATAATGGTAATTGAATATGTATAATTGGCTAAAGTAAAGAATAAAATTTCGAGTCATGGAGTCATTTTAAAGATATGATATAAACTTCAATAGGTGAAGAGAATTTTTTTTTTTTTTACTTATATATTTTTTTTAAAAAAAAAATTGTGCATTCTATGTGAATGTGATTAAAAAATTGTTATTTAACTTGTCTCAGATTCAAATTTAATAAGGAGTATATAGTTATTTGACCACTACAGTTACACATATTAAAAAAAAAAAGATATTCAGATCATAATTAATTAAGCACAGCTTTAATAAAAATTGAATTTATTTAGAAACACACATAATAATTACCGTCATTTTCATGCCATCTTCAGCTAGCCAAAGATAATCCTTAATTCTCGAGAGGTGAAGTTTGACTGCAAATGAGTTTGGGTCCTCTATCCAACGACAAATCATGTTTAAGACCTGCATTTTAATTTTAATTTTTAGTTTTATAAATTATTATTGAGTTAAAGAAAGGAAAATAGATACAACCTATAATTTAGGGTGTGTTTGGCTCATGGATTTACACACTAGGGATGAGAATCAAAATCATAGTTAGTATTTGGTTGACAATTTTTTAAAACACAACTATGTGATTTGATTACTCATTCAATCAAAAATCTCATTCCCTAATTAAAAAAAGATATCATTCCATCATATTGGTAATATGATTTTTAAGTTCGAATTAGTGCTTTTAGATTTTTGTTTTGATTTTTTTGTTCATATTGATGCTTTAGATGTCATTATATTAGGATCACTTGTTTTGATTTTTTGTTTTTGTATTTTTAAGACAGTTTATTCCCATTATAGGGTCATACATAATAAAACATCAATATCTACTATACTAATAAGGGCCAAAGAGAGTTAGGCCTAAAATGGGTATAAAAAATGGCGGTCAAATTATTTAATCAAATGGATGGTTCAGATGAATTATTTAATCAAATAGATGGTTAAGATAATTCAGATTAATATTATTAATAGAGATTACCTAATTTAACCTTACTTTTATGATTATCTGTTAAGTTTTCCGTTAAATATTCTCTTCTCCGTTAATATTCGGTTGACTTTTAACTTACACATTAATTTCTATAAGAAAGGTCTTAGGTTCGAACCTCATCTCAATCAAATTTGGGATAATTAAGTTTCTCACTCTATTTTAGTTTATTAAATTAAATAAATTAGTAGCTACAACAAAAAATGATACATATGTATTTTTTTAATTTAGAATTATGTGTCTACAATACCTTTATTTGAAGAAATTATTCATTACCAAAAAATTAAATTAAATAAGAGAAATAATTTCATTAGTTATAGTGTCTTTATTTTCTCTCATGCAAAGATTCTTTAACTATTTGGGGATTGGTTGACAAAGAGAGTACTCAAATAACCCAACAAATTGAAACAGAATCACTCTATTTTACTCTTATTGAATTAAATAAATTAGTAGTTACACCAAAAAATGATACATATGTATTTCTTTAATACCATGAAAAAAAATAAAAAAGAATAGTTTGAAACCAATCATATTAACTACTTGGGGGATTTGTTGACAATGAAAGTACTCAAATAACCCATTACCCATCAAATTAAAGCGAAAAACTACATTTTAATATCTTTGAACCAAATGAACCCCAAGCAGAATACCTAAAGGAAAGTCCATAGCTCCTATATCATAATCTCATTGCATGACATTGTCATCTATGATACCAACAATAACCGAATTGCAACTAACACACTACCAACAAAAATGAAGAGAACAAATAGTAAAGATGAAGACAATAACAATGTTACTCAATTTTCATAAAAAAAACAATGTTACTCAAAAGAGAATTAAGAACACTTAGAAAAATTCAAATTAAAAGTAGTATTTATTTAGACTATCATTTTTAGACCAAATATTTAGACTATCGATTTTACAAGGTTGCAAACATTTATTTTAGTAATAATTATAATGAATTTTCTATATTATCTTGGATTCATATACTTTGAGTTAGATATTTAAATAAACAAATTCGACATTCAATTACCATGTATAAACTTCTCCTATATAATCTTGCATTGATATACTTTCAAATATTTATTTAAATATAAACATTGGGCATTAACGCATTCGCGCAATGCGCGTATAAAACTAGTAATATTGATAATCATTCCAAGTTCACCTAACTACCAAACATACAAAATACTTTCACCAAAACTCATACCATTACTAAGTATTTGATTCCATTCCAATTTCCATATAGCAACCAATACAATTAATTTGCAATGTATAATAAGAAGCAATATAATGGATTACCTTGTTGACAGGCCCAATGCAAACATAGTTAGTGGTTTCATCTTCATGCTGAATGTGGTCCATTACATGGGTGAGTGCCTTTTTCCTCAGATTATTGAATGGCCATTTATTTAGAAGAGGCTCAATTATGTTGTGCAGACAATACCACACAATGTCTTGTATTGCTGGGTGAGGATAGTATAAATCTTCCTGCAAAACATTGCAGATGTATATATATGCTATTTGTAACTCTCAATTGCTTTAATAATTGGGTGTGGTTTGATGGATTGATTATTTCCTCAAAATGGTCACTGTTGTTAGTAGTCACGGAGTAATTAAGAATAGTCTATGATGGTCTGATTGGTGAAAAATGATTCATATATCCTTCGTAATGATAGTTATTCTACCTAACACAATGTATTGTGATTAGTTGACAATTAAATTATAAAATTATATCACTTAATTACACAATGCGTTCCATCAGGATTTTTATTGCTTGTGACTATGTCATATTACTTGTAGTTGGAGGCATCAATTCTTGTGCATTTTTATATTCATTTATTTGGTAAAGGAGTAAAATTGAGCTAGGGTGCCAACAATAAGATTGAAGCGGCTGGATTGTACTAATGGAACCATTCTAACTATATCCTTACTCATCCCGTCAAAATTTCTACACTTAGAGCAATAAACTACTTTAATAATCACATTTATGTCACATTAAAAATTTCTATGAGTAGAGTAGTAAATCGTTACAATCACCATGCTCTTACTAGACCCTTACTTAGCTTCTTGGGTTATAATTTTAATTTTTCAATTGAAGCAATAAACTACTCTAATTATTCTTTGCAAGTCTATTTAGATGAATTGCTATTCGTGCAATAGATCATTTCAATTGCAGAAATTTCTAAGTAGAAAAATCAAAGTTTAATAAGAACAATATAATGTGCTTTATGTGTGCTTAATTTTACGCTATAGTTGTGCTATACATCTAGAAATATTATAAAGTGAAATGTAATTTGTATATTTGTCATGCATTTGAATGAAAATATAATTGTTATTTAATAAATGATTCCAGGTATAAAAAATTAAAATATAAAATATAAGAAGAAGCATCAAATCCAACACCATCATATTAAAGATGAAATTCAAGTAAGTTTATGCTACAAAACAAGGATTTAAACAATAAAACAAACCTTAGCACATTGGTTTCTTGCCAAGTCCCAATCAATTTGGTGGTAATCATGATTGTAAAGCTCCCTCCTCAGTGATAAAATGGTGGAATTAATTGGGCCCACAAATCTCTTTCCATATAAATATGACATTGGTAAATATACCATCCGACAGTGACACCACATGCGACCTGGCATCTTTTGTTCTTTAGTATATATATGCATGGATTACATATTAATTAATTATGAGTATTAGGTACTAATGTGAAAATAGATGAATTTTAAATGAAAAGTATTACATTTTCCTGCAACGTTATATTATTTATAAGAAAAAATATAATACTTTTGATGAAAAAGTAATACTTTTACATCAAAATATAAAAGTATTACATTTTTTCTTATAAGTAACAAACAATTTATTCCTGATTTAGTATTACATTTACCAATATAAGTATTACATTTGCATATCGACCTAACCCGACCCGACATGTCCCGTCTCACGAATAAAGATCTGTGAGACAGTTTCACACAAGTGTAATCCATCACATATATATGATATAAAATTGTAAATGTCAAATGCAGTACATATATTTAATTAATATTTTGTGAATTTTGATTCCAAATTTAGAGTTTTGCACTAGCTAGCCTGAGATAAAAGTGGAAAAAGAAAAAAAAAAAAAAACGAAAAAGAGAAAGTTTGAGAGTGTATATAGAACCTGGATGTATGGGAAGAATGTATGGAAGAAGCCATAGTTCTGGGGGAACAGGATTGTTACCGCTCCATTCATATACGCCAAGTACCTAACAATTGCATTGTTGCTCATTATATATTTTTAAAAAAATAAAGAATATATATTCCATAATTCTCCATAACATATAAAAATAAATATTTAATAGTAAATGATTAAATAATACAATTATTAACTTATTTAATTAGATTACTTATTGATACCGTTTATATGCATATCAGTGACAAAGTGATTCTTTCATTGGTGCATAAAATACAAAAAAATTTCACTCAAGTTTGCTAATTTGAAAGTATATTAATTACATATCAGTCTCCTTTTATGTAAGATAAATTTTTTTTTCGATTATACCACGAGTTGTTGGGGCACCATTAAACTCGTACCATACGAGGAATTCATGTTCGCAGTGGGCCAACCCAATTAAGGGGTCAATATCGCCTCTACTGAGACTCAATCCCATATAAGAGAGCAACTTGGCGCCACTGGACCACAAGGTTTTTGGCAAAATATTATCAAATACAAAAGTTAGTTTTAAAATGTAAAAAATGAATAAAGAATATACTTAGTTTGAATATTAAGTAGTAAATACAACATGTAAAAAAAATTAAAAGGATATAAGATACAAATCAAATGATAATCTTTTATTCAAAACTAAAATCAACTTATTTTATGAAAAAACGAAGTCTTAAAAACTTATTCCAATTTTGGTTGAGTTCGTTTTAGGAAACAAACGAAAAATAAATAAATAAAACAAGTCAGCAACACAACACATTAATGACACTTTTGGTTTTTTGATAGGGAAACTGCAAAAGTAACCCTATGTCTGGTAGTGAGAAGTAAAGTAGACTTTGTTCACCAACCATTATTATGTATAAATTAAAATAGATATCAAATTAATTAGTAAATATCAAACTTTTAGTTTCTAAATTATTTTCCTTTTTAAAATTTTAGTCCCTTATTTGTCAATTTAAATAAATGCAGTCTCTCACCATATTGTACATTCAGTCCTCTAGCATTGTATAACGTGAAAAGGATCAAATAGGCCCTCGAACTTTAGTTGGAAAGTCAATTAGCACCCTCAACTTTTTAAAGATGCAATTACACCCTTCAACAATTAGTTTTGAGGCAATGAAGCCCAAAAACCAATTTATGACCTGCTATTACAGGTTAAAAAAAATTCCGGCGAAAAAGTGATCGGCGACCGGCGAAACGGTCGCCGGTCACCGAAAGGAGACGAGAAGGTGGTTCACCTTCTCGCCGGAGAAGGTGAACCAGTGACCACTGGTTCGCCTTTCTCCGGCGAGAAGGGGAACCACTGGCCGCCTTTTCGCCGGAGAAGGCGAGGGTGAACCAGTCCACTGGTTCACCTTCCGGTGAGAAGGGGAACGACTGGTTCCCTTCTCGCTGGAGAAAGGCGGCCCAGATCTGGGTCGCCTTTCTCCAGCGAGAAGGCGAACCAGTCACTGGTTCCCCTTCTCGCCGGAGAAGGTGAACTAGTGGACTGGTTCGCCTTCTCTCGGCGAACCAGTGGACTGGTTCACCTTCTCCGGCGAGAAGGTGAACCACCTTCTCGTCTCCTTTCGGTGACCGGCGACCGTTTCGCCGGTCGTCGGTCACTTTTTCGCCGGAATTTTTTTAACCTGTAATAGCAGGTCATAAATTGATTTTTGGACTTCATTGCCTCAAAACTAATTGTTGAAGGGTGTAATTGCATCTTTAAAAAGTTGAAGGAGCTAATTGACTTTCCAACTAAAGTTCGAGGGCCTATTTGACCCTTTTCCCTTGTAAAATAGACAACTAAAGGGCTAGATTTGCTCAGATTGAGAAATATGTACTAAAATTTTAAAAGTGGAACAATTCAGGGACGCAAAGTGTGATTGTCGTAATTAATTATTTGCATAAAAATTTTTAATTTATTTTATTATTCTTTTTCTTTAGGATTGTATGCATGAGGTTAAAGATCGAGAATAAAATCTTAGTTAAACTTGTTTTTGTAAGGTGAAGTCAAATTTTAAAAATATTTACGTATCAATGATAAAAATGAAAGTTAAAAAAGAGCTACCGAGAGCCACATTTTTCCCCACGAGGGAATAAAAGTAGCACCACCATGATCAAGTATCCATTTTCTTGCTTCCTTCATGGCACCATTTCCACCATCCTTTTCTTCTCCAAGAATTCTCAAGGTCACATAATTGAGGGCAGTACCGAACATGGTGCTGTGTCCTTCTATATGTAATCCCCACCCTCCATCTACATTCTGCATATAATTATGAAATTTTACTGAATTAATTATACTCCAAAATCAAAATATTTATTTCCTAATTAGTTATTGGTAATTTTACCCCAAAAAATGTAATTTTTTATAAAAGAAAAATACTGAGATACTAATTAATTTTATTATTTACCTGATGATTATATATGTAGCGGAGGATTTCCTTTTGGTGCTCCTCTTGCAAAATTGCATTTAGTTCCCCGATCACTGATAAGCCTATAACCTATAAATTAAATGTGAAGAATATGGTCTTTTCGGTGCTCATCTTACTATATAAAAACTCTTCTATTTTTTTTAAAATTGTGTTTATTATATTATATTTTTATCACTTAAGTATAGTGGCATTTTGACTTTTTTAGATTTGTCCTCTATTTTGATTTATTTCAATTTTATTTTAGTTCTTTAAACTTAAAAAATGTTTTCCATTTTTTTTAATGTTCAAAATAAGCAAAATGACCTCAAATGCCGTAGGATGAAGTTGTATAAATAATTACATTTTACAAATAAAGAATATTTTGAACATTTTGAGTTAAAAGTTGATTTTTAAAAAAAAAATTGATAACTAAAAATAGAACAAATTAAAATTGAAAACTAAAATCAAAGTAGAAATTCTTTTATAGCCAAAGAATGAATGAATTCATTTTTATTGGTTGCATGCAGGGTTGTGGATGCATGTGGGATGAGTTTGCTCATGTGACTAGTTCATGGATTTACTTGTGAATTATTTAAACTTTATTACTAATTAAAAATTAAAAGTTTTTCATAATTCAAGTAAGTGTATACGTAATTGAAAATATAATTTATCTAAAATTAGGATTTCTAGACATAAATTTATGTAAAATTAAGAATTGTGGATAGATCGAATATTGATGTGGATCCATACAACATGTGTTTTTTTTCTTTTGAAGTTATAAAATTAAAAATTTATTAAAGAGATGTGAGTAGGAAACTAATAAGGGTTATTACCAAACAAGGTAAAAGAAATAAAGGACCACCATAGTCACCAGGCCAATGGCCATCATCAGCTTGGATGGTAGAGTAAAACCTCAACCCTCTCCTCAATGTCCTCACCACTCTTTCCTCATTTATTTCTTCCTCACTCTCAACTTTCACTTGTTGCAATCCCATCTCTTGTGCCTTCACCTTCTCAAACTATATGTATATGAAAGAGGTCCAAAAAGAAATTAAAATAAAATAAAAAGAACAATAACATTATATGTGTGTGTGGATCAAATAATAACGCACACCCAAGTGAGAACTAAGAATCAATCAGAGTCGTTCATCTGAAAATATTTAACGGCTTTAAAACATGGAGATATTAGGTAAAAATTTGGTGACATTTTTTTTAAATAACTTGAACTTTAAGTTCAAGTAATAACACTATAGAGTGCATACCGTGATAGGTATAGGTGTAGTGAAATTCACCACCTTTTACAATTTATGGTTTTTTTTATAATGATTTTGCTTTTTAAATTTATGATTTTGCTTTTTAAATTTGATTCAGAAATAGTTCACTTTAGAGTTAGTTATTATTTTCCTTTAGAGTTCACTTAACAACAATATAAAGTACATCGATAAATAATATTAAGTGCGCCTAATATTATCATTAATTATACTGAATGTGAAAGTTAATTGCATTTAAATTTACTTAATTAATTATACTGAATGTGAAAGTTGAGTATTATTTATGATTTAGCTTTAGATTTAGTTTTTTTTTTTGGTTGGGGGGGGGGGGGGGTTTTT
>NC_044918.1:21195153-21254201 GCF_003576645.1 Ipomoea triloba | reverse complement strand
TTTTTTTTTTTTTTTTTTTTTTTTTTTTTTTTTGTGGGGGGGGGGGGGGGGGGGGATTTATCAACAGATATATTTTTAGTTTTACTTGCAATGTGTTGAATGTTGCACTTAATAGTATTGTTACTTGCCCTCTAAAGTTTGAGTTATTTATACAATGTCACTCTATTTTTTTTAATATAATTACTTCTAATCCGTTAAATATTTCTACATGTACGAGTCTGATTGTTTTTAGGGTGTGTTTGGTTGGTGGGTTTAGGCATAAGATATGGGTATCAAAGTGATTGATATTGTTTGGTTGATAACTTTTTATAATATTACTATGGGTTTGGAATACCCCATTAATCGGAAAACTCATACCCTAATGAAATAAGGGTTTCATTTCCCTTCCTCATTTGTTCCCCAACTATTAATAGTCATTCACATTCCACCCTACTACCAAACATACAAAATATATACTTTCACCAAAACTCATTACCCTTACCAAGTATTTGATACCCATACCGATTTCGATTCCCATGTGCAAACCAAACACACCCTTAATTTTCACGAGTGCACCTATAATGGGTGGTGAAGGGGTCTAACCCCAATGGTGAATGCATTGATTCTTTGGACTGAAAAAGATTGAGAAAGTATAAAACAAATACTATCTTATAAAGAATCACGAGTGTTTCATATTATATATATATATATATAAAGAAAAAAAGTGTTACCTGCATTCTCATTAGGAGATCAGAACTATGTTTAATCTCGAAACGATTTTTGTGAAATTTTGCACGAAGTTTTTCGACTTGTTCTCGTTCTTCTTGTGTTCCAAGGTTTGGATCGAACTCCCAATACTGGCGACCAATGTGATTGTTTACACTTCTAAGCCAGGGATCATCTTTTCCGTCCGAGAGTTTAAGCTTCCACATTCTCTTTTCTTTTAAAAACTTTCTTCTTTAATTTAGTAGTTTTCTTGACGTATTATAAAAGTTCTGTACACCAATATTTAGTAAATTATGCTACAAAATAATGAAAAGTAAAAAGAAAATATTAAAGACACAATTTATATGTAATAAGATGATTCAGTTAATTAGCAAGCAAAGGCATATATATATAATTCTTCAAACTCCATTTATCGCTATTATGTAGCATTAATCATGCTTCAAGCCATAGTTGGTACATGTGGTGCATCAAATACATATTTTGGTGACCAACTTAGTTGACGTGGGTGGTCGTGCACTCTCATCACTTAAGAGAGGTCGGAATTTTAAACCCCTTCTGGTATGAAAAAATCCAGTGTGAACTGGGATTTGTTGGCTTAAAGGTGCCTCCTATAATTGTATTGAATTGAACATTTAGGAATTATTTAGGGTGTGTTTGGTTGGTGGGTTTAGGCATAAGGTATGTGTATCAAAGTGATTATTATTGTTTGGTTGATAGGTTTTTAGAATACGTTTGGAATACCCCATTAATTGGAAAACCCATACCCTAATGAAATAAGGGTTTCATTCCCCTTCCTCCTTTCTTCCCCAACTATTAATAATCATTCTCATTCCACCATACTACCAAACATGCAAAATACTTTCACCAAAACCCATTACCCTTACCAAGTATTTGATACCCATACCGATTACGTTTCCCATGTGCGAACCAAACACAATAATCACTAAATCTCCAATACAAGTAATAATAACTCTATTGATAAAATAGGATATGCGTTAATACCCAATATAGTCACCGACTATAGTGGTTTTACTCAATTTAGTCTTAAATGACTTTTTGTGCTCAATTTAGTTATCGATTTTGATGGTTTTACACAATTTAGTCATTTGTTAAAAATTCTGTTAGTTGACTGTTAGAAATAGGGTCCTAATGGTAATTTCTCATCCTTAATCGCATTTGGATGATTCCTTCTTCATTCACGCAAAAATGCAAATCTTCGTACCCAAATATTTATTTATTGAGTTAATTCCATTTTTTATCCTAGATTTATAGGTGACAATCCACTTTTAATCATTTTTTATCAGAACATCCCTATTTGGTCCTAGTATTATTGTGGCATGGCCATTTTTGGTCCTTTATCAACAAAACAGTTTAAATATCCTCAAATACAAAAGCATTTTTGTTTTTAATTATAGATTTTTCAAAAAAAAAAAAAACAAACATAAAAATATAGCGGAGTCAACTCACTTTGTATAAAAAGAAATCAAAAATTTTCATGTATTTAACAACATTTTAACGTTTTTGTTGACGGGGGACTAGAAATGATCGTGACACATTAATACCAGGACCAAATGAGGATGTTTTAATAAAAAATGACTAAAAGTGGACTGCCACCTATAAATTTAGGACCAAAACTGAAATTAACTCTTATTTATTTAGGGTTGAAGTTGATTTGGGGATGAAGATCTCAATTTCTGCGTGGAGCTTAATAAGGGGAAGAAAGAATCATCCCAAATGGGATAAGGATGATAAATTACCATTAAGACCCTATTTATAACTGCCAACTAACAGAATTTTTAACAAATGATTAAATTGTGTAAAATCATCAAAGTCAATGACTAAATTGAGCACAAAAAGTCATTATATTTAAAATTAAATTGAGTAAAACCACTATAGTCAATAACTATATTGGGTATCTAATACAAGTAATAATAACTATATTGAGAAAATAGGATATGCATTCAAGATCTTTCATAATTAATGCAAATTGTTGACTTCGCAATATTGTGTTAATGACGAGTTTCAATTATATATATTGTCAATTAACATAAGTGCTATGCATAATATAATTGATATAAATACACTATGTTACATATTTTACATATATTGTACGTTAATATATACTTATATTTAGTACTGTTAAAGCAGGTCGGGCCGGCCCATTAGGCCTGCCTCACCGCGGGCCTAATTTCTAGTGGGCCGGCCCGTTAGGCCCGCGGACTAGGGTTCATGCAACCCTAGCTCGCTCCACCCAGATTGGTGGGCCCCGCGAGCTTTTCTTGTTTTTTTAAAACTTATTTACATTGAATATATATGTATATATATTCATGTGTACACAGTACGTGGGCTGACTCGTGGCCCGCGCGAGTTGTGGGCCTTAGTGGGTTAAGCTCATTAAGCCTGCGAAGAAGCGGGCCATCTTTTTTGTGGCCCTAACCCGTCCCGCGGTGGGGCGGGGCTTCGGCCTACTTTGACAATACTACTTATATTAATAGTACGTACTTAGTACAACTCGCTACACTTATGTATTTGTACGTACCATTTATAAACAAGACACAGTTACCAATACCATAAAGTTTCTTCATTTGTTATTCCATGGACTATACTAGGTTGAGTTCATATTGCATTGTGAATTCTTGTCCAAAAATTAAGTGTTTGCAATTAACACTTTCTGTACATGTAAATAAATTGAAGGCATTTGATATGGGAAAACAATACATAACATGATAACTACAAACACAAATTATTAACTAAACGCACAAAATATATTATGTTATGTGCCTGTAATTAACATATTTTGTGCATGTAGTTAACAATTTATGTGTCTATGGTTATCATGGTATGTATTTATTTTACCATGTTATGTACATTCAATTTGTTTATAGGTACAGAAAGTTAACTGCAGGCGCATAATATGTCGACTGCAAATACAAAATCTAAATGTTATTTTTGGACCATAACCCGCAATGCAAGGTAGACCTTAGTCCATGACATAATTTGCGAATTTTTTTTTTGGAATCTAATTGCCTAAAGATGGCCAACGTCGTCTTATTGCAAAAAGGAATGAAAAATTACCTTGTGTTGGTGTAAACTATTGTGCAGCCAAGAAATTCTTCTGTTTAATTTCCTGCAAATATTTATTTAAACAAATTCATAGATGGTGAATCACAGATATACATATCTATTCATTGGAAGATAATTTTACGCACTGTTGTTTTCAATGTACATGTAGATTTAGCAGCTAAAAAAAAATCGAATATATAGTCATGTATATATGCAACAATTGAATTAATTAATAAAGAAAATTAAACAGAAAAACAAAGTTGATATAATCTCAACTTCATTTTCTCTCTTAACAAGGTTTTATTTTATTTTTAATGTGGCATTTCGAAACAATAAGAAATGAGAAAAATATTAGATAGATGAGATGATAGGTTGATAATTATTAGGGAGAGGGGAATGGATAGAAACTACGTACCATATCAATAGTATGTAGCTTACGGCATGAGCAATTTCCTTGAAAGCTTTTGCCAAAGTTTTGCCTTTATATATAATTCTTAGGAATCTATTTTTATTATAAAAATAAATTAATGGGCAAGTGCATAATGCAAACAAGTTGCAATTGTAGTTCAACATGGCTTTCATTACAATTAATGAAACATTATATTATTGCTTTATATGTGTATGTTTAACAGATTGGATATTGGAGTACAATTATTTATATTATGTTAGTAAACTTTGAATCAACTTGGATTTGCAATATGTCCTTTAAGCATGTTTTATTTATATTGTGATCGAGATAAGCACCTGTGGCTTTGTTTGGATGGACATTTTACAATTAATGAAACATTATTGCTTTATATGTGTATATTTAACTGATTGGATGTTGGAGTACAATTATTTATATTATGTTAGTAAGCCTTGAATCAACTTGGATTTGCAATATGTCCTTTAAGCATGTTTCATTTATTGTGATCGAGATAAGCAATTACTTTGTTTAGTTGGAAATTTTACAATTAATGAAACATTATTGTTTTATATCTGTATACTTAACTGATTGAATGTTGGAGTACAATTATTTATAGGAATAAGGGTCAAATAGGCCTTTTTTTTTTTTAAACAAATAGGTCATTTAACTACACATCAAATAGCAATTAGGCCACTAAAATAAAAAAAAAATACAATTGGGTCATTGATCAACAAAAATTCATACAATTAATACCTAAAATGACTTGTTTACCACTGACATGTCGATTTCTTGTTTAAAAATAATTTTTTAAATTTTATTTTAATATTTAAATAAAATAATTATTTAAAAAAAAAAAAAGTCGGCGTCCCCTTCGTCACAATGAAACATTATTGCTTTATATTTGTTTGCTTTGCCATCAACAGAGTTATTTCGCGGTTTTTAATGAATTTTTGTAAGTGTGATTAGGAAAAAGAAAATGAGATGCAAGGGAAAAAAAAATTTGATTTCAAAAAAAAAAAAAAAACAGTGAGTCAGATGCGTCTGGGCGCGCCCGCTGGACGCATATGTTTCGCCCAACGCACGCATGGCGCAGTCTTCTTTGAGATGTGTGATTCCAATTACTGTTCCAATAACTTGGTTCTTACAAGACAATTTTAATTTTTCTCACACATTGTTTCTCTCTCCTCCAAGTAGATCATTACTGTTCCAAAAACCCATAATATTCATTGATATAGATGCTCTAACATGGAGAAGCTTCAGAGTTCAGAATGCTCATTGCCATTATTCAAAGAATGATTCAAGAAACCGAGTGACATATCTTTCATTCAGCTTTAATTTTGATTGGACTACTATTCGCTATGTACTAACTACTTTGATGTTGAAGGCAAATTATTGTGTGGACCACGGTTCAAAATGATGTTGTTTTGATGTATAAAAAAAAATCATTGCTCCACGCGTGTGTTAGAATATATAATGAATATTCTCGGAGTAAGATAATGTATTTTATGAGTTAGAATAATGTACTTTATATATGTTAGAATAATGAAATTTCTGGTGAGAGAAAATGTATTTTATGAATTAGAATAATATATTTTGTGTTAGTATTGCATTTTATGAGTTAGAATAATGTATAACGTACTTTATGTGTTAATAATAAAATTTCTAAAGTAAGAAAATGTATTTTATGAGTTACAATAATGTATTTTATTAGTTAAAATAATGTACTTTTTGTGCTTTTGTCCACGGTCCACACAATAATGATTCGAGGTTGAACATGCAAATTAAGAGATATTTTAAATTCATTGACGACTCCAAAGGATAGCTGTCCGATACATATCGAAACTTAATGCCTACAAAGTTAGTTGCAGACTCTATAGGTAGTGCTTCATTGAATTATTGTCTTGGTAGGGTGATTAAATTAATGAGTAGGACAAATAAGCTGCCTCTGTTGACTATTATAGAGAGAGAGTGAGAGAGAGAGTTAGGATCATATGAGATCACTTGTTTAGATAAGATCGTGAGATCAAATCTTGTGCATCCATGTAATAATTCAATGGTCTAGATTGATTTAAGATTCTAAGTTGGAGTATGTGCGAACGGTGATAAAAATGTGTGCGAACGGTGATTAAGTGTGTTAACGGTGATTAAATGTGTGCGAACGGAGTGGGTGTGTCAAAAAATATTACATAGATGCACAAGATCTGATCATACGATCTTACCTAAGCAAGTGATCTGATTGGAACCCTACCATATATACAGAGGTGGATCCAGCATGGGGGCAGCTGCCCCCACTCACCCCACTCCCACCCCCTATATAGCTCTTGTATATATATATATATGTATATGTAGTTCATATTTCGATATAAGTAAAAAAAAATGATATTAGTAAACAATTGGTTAGGTGGGTGAGATGGTTGGTGCGCTCCTTCAGTAAGGAGAGGGCAAGGGTTCGATTTTTCTACGCAACAGGTCCTATTATAGTAGGAGCTTTTCATTTCAATTACGCAACAGGTCCTATTATAGTAGGAGCTTTTCATTTCAATGTTTTTTCCCTTTCTATTATAGTAGGAGCTTTTCATTTCAATGTTTTTTCCCTTTTGCCCTATTATAGTAGGAGCTTTTCATTTCAATGTTTTTTCCCTTTATCTATATACGCAACAGGTCCTATTATAGTAGGAGCTTTTCATTTCAATTACGCAACAGGTCCTATTATAGTAGGAGCTTTTCATTTCAATGTTTTTTCCCTTTCTATTATAGTAGGAGCTTTTCATTTCAATGTTTTTTCCCTTTTGCCCTATTATAGTAGGAGCTTTTCATTTCAATGTTTTTTCCCTTTATCTATATATAATGATGAGATGTGTAATGTATTTTTTTATTTGAATTATTTTATCAAATTAATTATGTTTCATATATTGTTATTAATATTTTTATAAAGTTTTAGTGTGTTTTATTTTTTGTCTTTTTATAAAGTTTTAGTGTGTTTTATTTTTTGTTTATATCCAACAATATTTATGAGTATAATCCTTTTAAGTGATTCAATTTATAATGTGTTTTCTATTTGAACTATTTTATTAAATTAATTATTTTTCATATTTTGTTATGAGTATTTTTATAAAATTTTGATGTGTTTTATTCTTAGCTTATATACCACAAATCTATGACTATATTTCCTAAATGTTTTACGGTTTATGAAAGATATTCGCCCCCACTGATTAAAATTTCTAGATCCGTCACTGTTTATATATATATATATATATATATATATATATATATATATATATATATATATATATATATATATATATATATATATATATATATATAGTCATGATCAGGTGCGGTCGTGCTCTCCCGTGCGGTTCACACCACTCAATGTTAAGAAACACACCACACAAATATGCACTGTGGTGTGTTTCTTAACATTGTGGTGTGTTTCATTGTGTTTCATTGTGGTGTGTTTCTTAACATTGAGTGGTGTATTTCGTAACATTGAGTGGTGTGTGACCGCACGGCTCCACGGGAGAGCACGGCCGCATCTGAAATTATTTATATATATATATATATATCACATCCCCATGAGAAATCTACGAACCAATCTCAGTCTTACATCTATAAATACGAGACGGATCAAATCATATTTAAAAAGATGCGGTGATATAAACATTTTTGTAATTATCGTCAACTTCACTTTGCAAACTCAAACAATAAAATATGCATTCTACAAAAACTAAATATGCAATGCTAGATAAATGAGTAAAAATCAATGAAAAATTAAAGTTTAAATCTAAACCGTAAATGCTAGACTTTAAGCAATAAAAAGTGAACTCCTAAATCAAATAAAACAAAAAACTCAGTCATAAACACTAAAATCCAAACCCTAATTGTAATGTAGTTTTGCATTTTCGCAAGTGCAAACTTTTAATGCTAAATGTGCACTTTGTAACAACTAAATGTGCAAACATGAAAATGATGAGAAGTGCAGATTTTAATGTTCAGTTTTCTTAGTAAAGTTAGTGATATGATCCCATGGCTTGTGAAGTCTAGCATACAACAACAACATTATGAATTTATGATTATTACTTAAAAAAAAAACAAAAAAAAAAAAACAACAACAACAACATACAACAACAAAAACAAAATAAGTTATTTATTACTTTTAATCTTCAATAAAGATAGATTATTACTTCAAAAAGATTTTCAAAGATGTCTTATACTTTTTATATTATGATTTCATATTATATGTATAGTTACTTAACTATGATGGTTTTAATTTGCAAATTTTACTGTGGACCGCGGTCCACCAAGCATTGTGGTCCAAGTGACAAAACGATGTTGTTTTGATTAATGAAAACAGACGGATGAAACTGTCTCCATTCCGCGCAACTGCAGTTCCCTTTCAACACAACTGCAGTATCAGTTCAACACAACTGCAGTTCTAGACAGATGAAACGGCCTCCGACAACTGCAGTATCAGTTCAACACAACTTCAGTATCAGTTCAACACAAATTCAGTATTAATTCAACACAACTGCAGTATCAGTTCAACACAATTGTAGTATCATTTGAGATGAACTATAGTATCAATTACGGAAATATACGGAAGCCGTTTCTCTCACTTATTGAAACGACGTCATTTTGTGACCTTGGTCCACAGTCAGTGTTGCAAAAATCCCGCCGAGGCGCCGATTAATCCCCGCCTAGGCGCTAGGCGCTGGTTGACTGCCTAGCGTATCACATTAAATGGTGGTCTAGGCGGCTAGCCGGCTAGGCGACCGCCTAGGCCGCCTAAGCTCCGCCTAGGCCGCCAAAGCACCGCCTAGGCCGCTTAGGCGCTGACCGCCTAGGCGTTGACTAGACCGACTAAGCATCGACTAGGCCTTCTAGTCGGTCGATTAACTATTGTTCTTTTTTTTTAAATGGGTTATTTCACTCAAAATAACATCGTTTTGAGTGAAATAATCCTAAATTGTACAAACTTTAGATATTTTTTAGGTTAGTATTTAATATTTTAGTATTAACTATTAAAGTATTATATAATTTATAATTATTAGTATGTAAAAAATTAAAAATACTTAAACAAATTTTTAAAAAATAAAAAATAAAGTAAAATAATACACGGGCGCCTAGGCGCCGATTAATCCCCGGCTAGGCGTCCTAGGCGCTAGGCGCTCCCCGAGCGTCTAGGGAGCGCCTAGCGATTTTTTCAACCATGTCCACGGTATAAGAACTAGGTTTAATTGATCAAGGTTGCAAACCGTTAAATGCAGAAAAATTATGGGAAAAAATGAATAATATTATCGTTTCAAAATAATAATAATAATAATAATAATAATGTTATATTCTTAAGGCCCAAGTCTCTTTAAATATTACAATTAGACTACAAGCCAGCCATATGAAAATAAAGGGATAAAAACATGCCCTACGGTCCAAATGCCAAGCCTAGTTAGATAACTGTATGTCAAGTATCTTTCTCTGACTAATGGAGAAGCTAGATGGAAAAGACTAATTGCAGGTAACTGTTACTAGTGAAGATGATGATGTCTGAAGTGGACAGCCTTCCATTGGCAAATTATACCGTGCACCATGGTGCACGTAGCAATGTTCATCACGTATCTAAACGACGTCGTTTTGAGTATTGTAAACTAATCGTCCGTTTTTTTGGAAATCATGTTTCCCATTTCAGCCGGTCTCTGTATTTATGTTAATATTCTGTGTATTCCAGGCAATCATTCTGTGTATTCTAGACAACCGTTCTGTGTATTCTATGCAACCGTTATGTGTATTCATGTTAGTAACACATGTTATGATGTGTTTGTGCATTCGAATGCTTAGAATGATGAGTTCTGTGTATTTTGTGTCAATATTCTGTGTATTCATGTTATTAACACATGTTGTGATGTGTTTGTGCATTCAAATGTTAGGAGGATGATTCTGTGTATTTTGTGTAAATATTCTTGGCAAACATTATGTGTATTATAGGCAAACGTTCTGTGTATTCTAGATAATGATTATGTGTTTTATAGATAATGAATTCCCTGGAGTTATTCGCGTCCGCGTCCACTAACACCGAAACGATATCGTTTTACGTATGCGATGCACATTGCTATTTTCACCGTGGTGCAGGGTATAATGATTGCCTTCCATTCCCCTTGGCCTTCCTCAATAGTTTGAATTTTTTCTCAAGTTTTTTGTGGGCCCAAGCATCCACATCATCATCCACTATCTCACTCAATCCTAAAAACCCTTCTTCCCATTAGTTTTAAGTTTTTTTTTTCTAGTTTTTTGTGGATCCTCCATAACTATCTTATATTTTAAATATTTCTTTATTTATTTGAATTATAAATTTATAATTGTAATGAAAATTAATTTAAATAACCATAATTAAAATGATAACTACATATAATTAAATTAATTTTTATTGTTTCTCTATTTATTTTAATTGTAATTAAATCATTCAAACTTTAATTCTAAAAAATATATTACATATTTTATTTTAAAAAAAAATTTAAAACAATAAAAACAAACAAATTAAAAAAAAAAGCATCTCTTCTCGCTGTTGATTGGCTATGCGTGACTATCTATTTTTATTTTTTTTTTTGAATCCTGACAGCAGCAGGGGGTGTTGCAGGAGAAAAATTTCTCCAAAATGTAACACCCCCATTTGTATAAAAACTCAGTTAAGTTTTTTGTCCTAAAACTTTGTGCCCTTGATATATAGTAGTTAGAGTCTCCCGCCAAGCCACTAACAACACTCAACATTGCAAAACAAGTCCGGGAATACAATCAACCGCCAAACTCCCTCCTTTACACTTCTTTAGCAGCTTGCCACCCTCTGCTGTCAACCGCCACCCCAAGGCAACTAGGGATGGCAATGGATTGGTGGTGGATAGGGGATGACTACATCTACCACCTGATTTCACTCATTCACCTTATACTTTATTGACCCACCCCACTCTATAATGCAAGTACACACCACTTATTATTTTATTAAAAATTTTAAAAACTAATAGTATTATTTAAATTATTTATACATAATAAAATTCACGAGTTATGTTAAAACATAAATTGTTCAAATATTCAAATATAGTAACTAAGTTTTTAAAATTTTCACATAAATTTATAAGTGTAGAACTAAAAATAGTAAAATGGCCTGGTAATGACAACTATATATATATTCAAATGAGAACAATGAAGACAAATCCTAGACTTTGATCTAGGGATGTCAATTTTTCCCGTCTCTGGTGGGATCCCTGATCCCATCCAACAGGGACGGGGATGGGTAAAATGTTGGAGAAAACTCCTCCGACAATCGGAAATACAAAGGAAATTGGAAAACGATAACTAAGACAAATTACAAGGAAAGAGAGATAATCCACGTAGGATTAAAAAATTACAAGTTGAAGAAGAAGATACCACGATGGGTTGAGTGGCCTTGAAGGACGACGGGTTGAACTGCACGAACTAGGGTGGTTGTAAATACGAGTCGCGTTGCCACTTTCCTTAAAACCTTATTTGCCGCTTCCCGAGGTGCTAGAACGTTGCGTCCTAGGTTTCCCAGGATAAAATGTACTACGACTCCTGCGTTTGAGCACACAAACTTGGAGCCCGGCGAACTAAACCGTGGGATGAACGCAGATGGCTTGAAGGAAATGTGAGCAGGGTTTTGAGGAGAAAACAGTGTATATGCCGTGTGTAATGCTTGTGTTTTTTTTTTGTGTTTTTTAAAACCTGCTGCTCACAACAAATATATATAGTGAAGGATGGGATCATAGCATTAAATTTGACATTTAACTTCCCATGTGAAACCTCCTTCCACTAGCGAAATATTTATATCCACTCACTAGTCCATTATAACAGAAATAACTCTGAAAAAAAAATGATTGGAATTAATCATATTAATTTCGTAATACCAAGAGTCATTTCTGAACAGACACAGTAAGTCAAACGTTGCTCTCGAGAGGTCACTAGAGTCGTGGTACGAGACATCGCCCAGTGCGCGAACATCGGGCGCGCGTCTACGTACCTTCGAGACATCAGCAGCGCTAGTTCGAGACATCAAGCATCGCATGCTGCGAGACATCCGATGCGCACGCCAACACGGGCTGCTCGACAACGCACTCGCACGCGAGAGGTCGACTCCTTTCGCGAGACATCAAACTACCTCGAGAGGTTAGCTCTTTTGCTAGACATCGGATGCGCGCGCCAACACGGGCTGCGCGACATCGCACTCGCACGCGAGAGGTCGACTCCGTTCGTGAGACATCGAACTACATCGAGAGGGATGCGCGCGCCAACACGGGCTGCGCGACATCGCACTCGCACGCGAGAGGTCGACTCCGTTCGCGAGACATCGAACTACATCGAGAGGTCAGCTCTTTTACTGTCTCGAACGAGAGATCAGTTCGATCTCATGTGGACTGAGATGGAAAACTCGTTCGAAAATGTGGCATAACTTATTCGTGCCCGCGCACACGAGTTTAAGCCTTTCGAACTCATTTTGGGATTTGATTTGCACCCCCCCTGCGCGCGAGAGAGAGCCTCTATGCTATACAAGTTACTTAGTCTTAAAAGGACTCTTGTATATATAGTGGTGCAAAGGTTCATTCCAAACCAATGTGGGACAAAGCTACATAAGCTTTTCCACACTTGAATTCCATCTCAAATGGGTCTACTTTGAGAATCAATTTCTCATTCACCCATTATCCATTTTGAGCGTATAATATATCAATCTCTTCGTCTAAGAACGAAGAACCTGAATCCACTTTGATCCGACCCAAAATTGAAAGTGGACCCACATATATTTATACCACAAAATGACCACTTAAAATGCATTTTTAGTGCTATTTTCCAACAAAAAATTCAAACAACGGGGGCGGAGATGAGAATGTTTTCAATTTCCCGTCGGAGATGGGGATGGAGATGCCCCTCAGCTCCCCGCCCTGCCCCATCCCCGATTTTTTTTAAATATAATAATAATAATAATAATAATAATAATAATAATATTATTATTATTATTATTATTATTATTATTAAGGTTGTACATATGTTATATTGAATTTGAATATTGGATGTGTTATATTTTGTATGGAAACTATTAAATACTCGGTAATATATTTGACATTTTGATTGTTATTGAGAATTATTGAAGATTTAACCATTCTAAACATCAAAATTTTAATATTCAAATTTTTTTAACGTAAATATTGTAAATTATACTAGTTTGACTATTATTTAAACAAAAAAAAAACTAATTTAATTAAAGTTTGATCGGAGACGGTGAAATTCTCCGTAGGGATGGGGGAAGATTTCTCATCCCCGTAGGGAGTGGGGACGAGGACGGGGATGTGTGTGGGTTTCGGGGACGGGATGAGGTATACTCCCCGTCCCGCCCCACTCTGGTGACATCCCTACTTTGATCTTGGGTTTGTGTATGGTCATGATTTTTTAAATATGTTGAATTATTTATTTACATATATTTATGGTGGGATAAATGGGTAATTTTTTGTGCTGTTAGAATCCTAATATTATTAATTGTGGATGTTATGCATGATTTTAGGAGATATATTTTTGGTAGGATTGTATTTTCTGGTAGGATAGTATTTTTTGGTAGGATTGTGTACTTTTAATTTCATATTTGTGTGCATCTGGGGACTAAGTTATGTGGTATGTGTGCATTGAATTATGGTGTTATATGTGCATTCCAGGGTTGTGTATGTGTGCACTTCTATTTCAGTGTGCACTTCTATTTCAGTGTGCACATGCATTTAACCAAAGTATATTGGTTGTAATGTGCATTGAATTGGGGATCGTGTGGACTGCTAATTTGTTAGTGTACATGTCGTCATTTATGTCAAGTCCTTGCCTGTTGTTCTTGTTTTTAATTAGGTTCATATGTGCACACATGCGATATTGTGTATACACTCGTGTTGATTTTCTGTGAGCTCAAATTGTGAACTCATTCATTAAGCCTCTTGGGCGGCACCTCTTTACTTATTTTCGGGACAAGATTGGAGTTTCCAATGGGTCCTCCATCTTGCGGGGGCGTGTGAAAGAATAGGTCCTGGTAGTTCTATTTTGATGTTTTTTATAGGTTGTTGTAACTGTTCCTTCCTTCTCTGCTTGTAACCTCTATATAAGAGGTAGACTTTGTTTATTTTATCATTGAATATACAACTTCCATAGAACCTGGGGGCAATTCTTAATTCTGAGAAGAAAGAGGTTGCTATGTAGGAGAATGAAGAAAAGCTTAATTACAGTAGAAAAGCTTAATTAAAGTAGCTGCACAGAGTTCGGAAATGCAGTTTCTGGAGAGGAGGCAAACGACCACACAAACGGCTGTATGCTAGGCCGGAGGTTTTAGGCCGAATTACAGTAGAAAAGGATGTTCCATAGGGGAGGCATACCGGCACACAAACGGTCGTTTACCTGGCCGTATGACACCTGCTTTGCTCACTATTTAAGCTCGTTTTGAGCATTTTGAACTCGGTTTTGACCCATGGTTGAGCCCTAGACATTTTCTACTCATTACACCACGGAAGTGGGGCAATCCTTGTTCTGATCCTTGTTTTGGCAATGATTCATTTGTGCTTGCCTCAAGACCCTAGGTAAAATATTCTTCCCCCAACCTTAAGTGTTAAAGCATCTAGATGGTAATGCCCTTAACTTGAGTCTTATTTCTTTATTTTGTATTTATCTATTGTTTATATGTGTTTGTTCTACCTTGTTGTCATTTGCTTAGCTTCTTGTTGATTTCCTTGTACTAGTGCCTAGTTTTGTGATTGCATATTGTGTGCCATAACCCGCATTCCTCAACGGAACGACATTTCACACTTGTACACTCACCATCTCATTTTTGCTACACATCATTTAGCCGTATAAAATAAATATGATCATTCAATGTATCCATTCCATGAGTCAATAAATATGATAATTCAATGTATCCATTCCAAGAGTCTTTTACCAAACGGTGGCGTATTTGCTGGGCAGAAATTGGAGCCAAATTTTGTGACCAAAACATCTAGTTTTATTATATATATATATATACATATATATATATATATATATACATATATATATATATACATATATATATATATATATATACATATATATATATATATATATAAAAGATAATGTGGACACAATCCTTGCAAAATACAAAGTCAAATTTCACACTATCTTATCTATTTAAATTATGTGGAAAAGGCATTCGAAGCGCAAACATTTATTATAGTTATTACACGCTTCACACACATTTTAGACATTTAATGCATGGGTTCTAAATAAGTACATAATTATGTTTTTGGTGGCAGCAATACTTGATTTAGATATGCTCCAAGGGCCCATATGGGAAAAATATTTCTGTAGGAAGAGCAGCTTATCATGCCATTCTCGTTAAATGCTCCCATAATACTCTGTTGTCATATACAAGGTCCATCATAATATACACATCATACTCAACTCCAAGAAATATCAAGAATTATTAAGATAGATGCAGAAAATGCAAATAAATACAATGAAATAAAATAAAATAAAATCACCTGTTGTGGAAAATCTCCATTTTCCATTTGGGAATTGATTAACACTTTAGCGGCTTGGTGGAGTGGGATGGGATCTCTCTTGGCCTTACATCAATAAACAAAAGTGGTAAAAAAAATGTGCACAGTGTATACTAACCATAATTGTTTTTTTATGCATTAATTAATCTCATACATAGATTTTGTGTCAATTAATTTAAATTTTTGTCTCACAATTATTACATCTTTGTAACATGTGATCCCTAAGTATTACTTTTACCACATTTAAAAATGCATAATTTGTAATTTTTTTTGCCACATTTAATCCTTCAATTTTGACCAAACATCTGGTAAAAAATAGTTAGAATGCATTATATTTCCATTTTAGCCAATTTAAAAACCTTGTCACTTTTGGAGAGAAACATTATAATTGCAAATTGTAAATATGACACATTATAATTATTTTTGGAAAAAATGATGCCTTTTCTTCTTGAATTATAATAATATAGTTTATTTCTCTCCTCAATTATAAATGTTTTTACCTAAATCCATTAGCTATATACGGTTGGCATCCAAAACTCTAAAAAATGAGATTTTTTTTAAAATATAAATATTAGCTAAATCATTCAATAACACTGTTCATATTTAACCCAACATACAAAATAAATAAGATAAGTTATCCTAATTCTCGCTTTCAAATCTTAATTACATGTCCAAAAATGAAAATTGAGAAAAATTATCTTGTCTATTTTGTATACTAAATTGAAATAAAAGAATAATAATGACATTATGAGATTTAACTTATATTCTATTAAAACAAACAAACAAACAAACAAACCCTCATTTTTAAAGATTTTGGATGTCTACATGAATAGTTAATGAGTTTAATTAAAAATAGCCACATAGGGATAATTAATGGAGAAAAGTGTCATTTGTAGGGGTTTAGTTACAATTAAATTAAAGAACCAAATGCAACAAACAATATACTAAATGTGGAAAGAAAATCTTGGGATCAATGTAAAAATGACCTAATAGTTGTGGGACAAAATATGAAAATAATTTATTTTGTGCTCAATATATCTTACATAAAAATTTGTAATAACTAAAAGATATCATGCCTACTACTGTAAATAGAAAGAGACATTGAAATGTTTGTAAATAAAACATTAGTGATTATTTATAAAAATCTTATCTCCCAATTTTATTTACAAATTAAAATTACCTGACCAGCTTCAATAAGAGCCATCATAGCCCATGCAGTGTTCACAATGTGCCATTTGTTACCTTCAATATTTGTATATACCTATTCTCCAATAGCATATTTATGTAAAATAATTAAGAAGAAACAAATTAAATAAGACTCTTGTAAAAACTTATAAAAATAATAAAGGAAAAAAAGAGGTGTATTAACAATACAAAAGAAAAAAAATCAAAATATAGTATAAGTAGGTTGTAGAATCAATTTTATGTAGAGAGATCAAAATACTTGTGCAAAATTGCTTCAAAAGGTGCTCAAACCCCTCTCAAAGTTACCTTAACTGTAATAATTAAATCAATGGTTATTTGAATAGCTCATGTATTTGTTAGGTATTTTTTTTTTCCACATAGGAAGGATAGGGGAGAGAAAAAGAGGGAGAAAAAAAAAGGAAAGAAAAAAAAAGTATTAAAAAAGAGTATTAACGTTCCCAGAGGGTTGAGCAAGCCTGGTGGGCAAAATGCGTTCCAGAAAAAGTTAGTTTTTAATTTCTTCAATTGTAGGGCCCACAAAAAATTTGCATAAGAAAAAACATGTACCCGCCGTGCAATTTTTTTTTTCTTTCTTCTATTTTCTCCCCTCCAACTTAGTCACCTTCTCTTTCAAATGTGTAAAAACTCCACAAAAATCTCTGATCAGGTTGCTATCGTTTAAAGAAATAAAACTATTGTGAGAAAACTTTTTAAAATATCTTACCCTAAATAAATATTTAAAGGAAAAAAAAAAGATATTACCTTGTCCTGACATGAAAGATAACTTTCTCCCCAACCACCAGAAGGGATTTGCTTAGAAAGTAGGAAATCACAAGCTTTCCTAATGCTATGGCAAGTCTCATATGTGTTCCCCCCCGCAACCAAACCTCTTATACCAAACCATGTCCCATAAGTGTAGCACACTCCATAAGATCCATACCTTCCATTAAAATAAGTTATTACAAATTTCAATTTTATTTTTATGAAAAACTGAGCTATAATAATAATAATAATAACAACAACAATAATAATAATAATAATAATAATCACTAGGTAATACCTTTTAATTACATGGCGTTTGGTTGGAATGAAGGAAAAAATTAGGGGGGGAAATTGTAATTCCGTGGAAAAAGAATATGGTGAGAATAAAGTAAAAATTGCAATTCATTCCAACCAAACAATATAATTATGCTCCACTAAGAATTAGGCTATATATAGTTGTACAACTACCGTCTACCAAACAGTCTGTTAATCCTTTTTTAAATATATAACTTATCATTATTTATCTAGAAATTCAAAATTTTATTAGATATATATTTGTATACAATTACAAACCATGAGCCATCAGGGAGTTGGATGGTTAGTATGAAAGTGAGAGCCTTGTTAATGCATGCTTCTATTTCTTTCCTTCGGTAGACAGGATGCAATTTTGTGAAACATTTTAGTCCTATGATTGCTGAACTGGTGCACTCCACATACCTGCAGATGTAAGACAATTCTTTTTTTATGAATTTAAATATAATTTCATAGTTGTACAATTGTATTTAGTTATCAATCACTAATTCTCAAGTACAGACAATGCTATTTAAGGATTTTCTTTAATCTATCTATATATTGTCAATTAAATTTAACAATCCGACTAAATCATAAATGGTACATTAGAAAAAGAAAGTCCAATGACAATAATACAATTAGTGGTGCCATAGGTAGGGCTATACTTGACCAGTGTTAAGTCTAGAATTAGATTAGTTCTAAACTAATTAAATTGAGTTTGAACTGACTGAGTAACCACTTTTAAATATTATTTAATTAATACTCTATGGTGAATGATTTGATCTTACGGGTATTCAACCATGATTTTTCCAAGTGATTCGGATGGATTAAGCATCTGCAATTAGGAGGAACATGCATGAGCTAATTAAGAAATACGTACTATGTTAACTTAATTGATAAATGCATTTAAGATTTTGTTGTCTTATGTACTTCTAGCCATTGATAAGATCTCGGAAGCTCATATGTTGAAAAACCTCCACTGTTAGTCTGCACGATTAAAAAAAAACAATTATATAATGAGGTATTAATCAATCTGTTAATTTTAGATCAAGAATTAAACTCAATTAAGGTATTGTGTATACCTGTAGGGAGAGAATCAAATCGACAGCATCATATAACCTACTAGGTTCTATTGCTTTTCCAACAACATTATCTGGCATTCTTGACAACCTTAATGCTGCCTGAACTCAATCCAAGTTAATCACTCTCAATAAATCATTTATATACATTATATTTAAGATGAAAGGTATGTAATACTGAAGGTAAAAAGGAAAAAAGTTATTTACCCCTTATAAAATTTTCTTAATATTTTCCCAATGATATGATTTATATTCATTGAATGTCATAATTAGCTGACCTCACACTTTTACTTAAAAATAAATAATAATTCAATTAAATATGTCACATCACATCAGGATTGAAAATTGAGAGGGAAGATTTTAGGGTTATATAACATTACTCATGTAAAAATGTAGTATTTTTAAATTAAAAAAGTAATGTAAATATATTTGTTATTTTTTATAAGTTGTGTAAGTGGTTGGATGTACAATCAGTACAAATCTACGAGCACGGCCTACTTTCTGTTGACATTCTTATGTGAGATATTGTAACATTTTCCAATTCAAGATTTTTTTTTTGAACACTATTGACTCTGTTATAATGTAGTATCTGTTCATACATACTTTCTCAACCTACTGAACCACCTGTGACCTCTCACTTGAGAGGGCCACTGTACAGCTATGCCGCTTGACCAAGTAATGTTACAATCAAGGTGTTTAAATTGACGTACAAATTTCAAAAATAAAACAAAAATCTCTCTTATTAAACAAAAATAAGATTGCAAACAAGTTGGTATAAATTACAAAAATTAAAATTTTGACAAAATTTGCAATACTTGGGATGATTATACTCTTCACTTGTCATCTCAAAATTTGCAATGGATGGGATGGTTATACTCTTCACTTGTCGTTGTTGTTATTGTTGTTGTTTAGGGTAAGTTTGGAAACTAAGAAAATGACTTCTGCAAAATGTTTTCAGGCAAATGAGTCATTTTCTATAAAACATTTTCATTTCTAGTGTTTGGTTACATTCTAGAAAATTGTCTTGATGTGTTTGGTTCATTTTCTGAAAAATGAGCATAATTATTTTTAATTTTAAAATTTTAAAATATACAATGGTGGTGGTGGCGGCGGCGGCAAGGAGGGGGTGATTGGCTGCTCCACTACTGCACACAGAAAATGACTTCCCTCCACAAAAGGGAAGTCATTTTTCGAAAATCCCCTCAACTACTGCAAATTGCAGAAAATGACTTCCCCCCAGAAAAAGGGAAGTCATTTTCCCAAAATCTCCTCTATTTTTTATTGACCACATCCCTATTTTCCATTGATTTCTACTTTCTCTTCTAGCCATCCCAAATACAGAAAACGTTGAAAAATGATTTCTGGAAATCATTTTTTGGATTTCCAAACACTCTTAGAAACTGACCTCTAGGGCTTCTGCAGTGCAATCGGAAACCGGCCATCCCTGGTCTAGTGTGGAGAAGGTCCATCCACCTTTAGTACTATCCCTATACCAGGAGCTCAGGTTGATACCACAATCTTCCTTGATCTACAAAACAAATTTTGAATAGCCATCATGTTTAGTGAGCCTATAAATTATTTATAAAAAGAAAAAAATAAAAAGAAGAAAAAACATGTGTTACTGAAGAATAGAAATGAAAGTTGTGGAGCAAAAGAAAAAATGAAAAATGAAACCTGTGAGACATTGATGAAGAAGTGTGCTTTTCTAAGCATTGAGCCATATTCATCAGAAAGATTGGTTGCAAGAATTGCTTGAACGGCGAGATCAACATCCCACAATTGCGATCCGTTATATGCCTGTTTTTATATCATTGTTTTTTTTTTTTTTCAATAACAGTATATACACTAATTCAAATTAATAACAAATGTTGTACTTAAATCTAACACAAAAGACGAAAACTGTTGCCACCTAGCAGATTGGACTGAGTGCTGTCAACATTGATATCAATAATACCCAATAAAATGTGCTACATTTGTGTGATTGATAGCACGCACCATAACGGGCCGTTTGGTTGGGAGGAAAGAATTGAGTGAGGAAAGAATTGGGTGAGAAAAGAATTGCAATTCCATGGGAAAAGAATGATGCGGGAATAAAGTGAGAGTTTAAATTACAATGTTTGGTTCGCAGGAATAAAATTACTGGGAATTTCAATTCCAATGTTTGGTATACATGAGGATTGAGAGTGAATAAGTAGTATAAAGTCCAAAATGCCATTCTTGTTGTTGTTGTTGTTATTTATAATTGTCAAATTAATTCACAAATTGATAGAGTTGTTACATATAAAGAATAAAAATTTTGAAGAGTTCTGCATATAAAGAATTCAAATGAACATACACGAACGTTGTTGTATATAAACAATGCATATAAAGAATGCAAATTTTGAATAATTGTTGCATATAAAGATTTAAATGAACATACACAAAGGGAAGTCAAAGAATAATACACGCTATAATTTAGAAGGGAAGGCCAGACATCAATTTTAGGTTAAAAAATGGAGGGGTAATTTTGTCTAAGGATTATCTTTTGTCTTCCTAAAATCCATGGAATTAAAATCCTGGGGGGGAGGGGGGGGCATATGATTCTAATTCCATGAAAATGAAGGAACTGCAATTCAGTGGGATTGCAATTTCCTCAAACCAAACGAAGAAATTTAGTTGTATTTGACATTAGGTGAAAATTAAGTAGGATTGAAATTATAATTCTCTTCAACCAAATGCATGCCCTGTAAAAGTTTTCATATAATTTAATAAAAAATATCTCTTAAAATTGCGGAGAAAAGTTTAGGGGTATAGTGGTAATTGAATATGTACAATTGGTTAAAGTAAAGAATAAATTAATTTCGCCCAATTTTTTAAAAATAAGATAGTAGTTTCCTATTTTTTTTCATTTTTATCCTTGTTATTTTAAATAAATGACATCTTTTACCCTCCCAATTAAAATCTTTTTGGCATTTTCTCTTCTCCTATATTTTTATATATCCTATATTATATTATTATTATTATTACTTTTTTTTTTTTTACAATTGATTATCTAATATTATTTTTTTTAAATGAAGGACAATATTGCTACTTCGTTATGGGATGCTAAATCATGATTGTGCTAATAGTTTCATTTCAAAATGTTAAATTTTAATATGTAAATAAACCTATTTAAATTTTATGAAGATGTCCTTTCTAGTCTTTTTACATTTATCAGCTTATCAAAAAATTAATTTTACCAAACACTTTTAAGCATAATCAGCTAGCTTAACAAATTTTCAGTTTTTAGCTTCTAGCTCATAGTTTTTTAACTTTCAGCTACATTTTCAACTAGGTTTGCCAAACATAGCCGTGATAGAGGGAGGACCAGAGATTATTGATCTAAACTTGTATATGTGCATATGATCAAAAAATTGTGCATTCTATGTGCATATGATCAAAAAATTGTTATTTAACTTGTATTAGATTCAAAATTGTGCATTCTATGTGCATATGGTCAAATAACTATATACTAGTACATAGTTATTTGACCACTAGAGTGACACTTTTTTTTAAAAAAAGAAGATATTATATTCACAGTATTATGATCATAATTAATTAATCACAACTTTAATAAAAATTGAATTTATTTAGAAACACACATATAATATAATAATAATTACCTTCATTTTCATGCCATCTTCTGCTAGCCAGAGATAATCCTTAATTCTTGAGAGATGAAGTTTGACTGCATATGAGTCTGGGTCCTCTATCCAACGACAAATCATGTTTAAGACCTGTATTTTATTTCAATTAAAAATTTAAAAAAAATTACACATTTATATATTTTTATATTTTTGTTCAACATGTAGTTTGGCCGCCAAATATTTTCATGGATATTGGCCGAATAAGAAATGGAAATATTTGGATGCCAGGGAGATTTGGACCTAAGATCTTTTTCTAATTAAACTAAAAGATAGTAGCTTTATGCAATGGGACTAACTATATTATGATTCTGATAATTAAATTACTAATTCTAAGTTAGTTATAAATTATTATTGAGTTAAAGATAGGAAAATAAATACAATCTATAATTTAATTTGCAATGTATAATAAGAAGCAATATAATGGATTACCTTGTTGACAGCCGCAATGCAAACATAATTAGTGGTTTCATCTTCATGCTGAATGTGGTCCATTACAAGGGTGAGTGCCTTTTTTCTCAGATTATTGAATGGCCATTTATTTAGAAGAGGCTCAATTATGTTGTGCAGACAATCCCACAGAATGTCTTGTATTGCTGGGTGAGGATAGTATAAATCTTCCTGCAAAACATTGCAGATATATATATGCTATTTGTAACTCTCAATTGCTTTGTGTCGTGTGCTTTAGTGGTTTGATTTCGTCCAAACGGTCACTCTTGTTTGTAGTCACCAAGTAAGAATAGTCTATGATAGCCTAATTGGTGAAAAATGATTCATATATTTTCTGTAATAATAGTTATATATTCTACCTAACACAATGTATTGTGATTAGTTGACAATTAAATTATAAAATCATATCATTTAATTGCACAATGCACTCCATCACGATTTTTATTACTTGTGACGACTATGACATATTACTTGTAGATGGTGGCATCAATTCTTGAGCATTTTTATATTCATTTATTTGGTAGAGGAGTGAAATTGAGCTAGTAACAATAAGATTGGAACAATTGGATTGTACTAATGGAACTGTTCTAACTAGATTCTTACTCATCCAATCAAAATTTCTACACTTGGAGCAATAAACTAATCTAATAATCACATTTCTTTACATTAAAAATTTCTATGATTAGAGTAGTGAATCGTTCCAATCACCTTGCTCTTATTAGGCACTTACTTAGCTTCTCTGATTATAATTTTTTGAATGGAAGCAATAAACTACTCTAATTATTCTTTGTAAGTCCATTTAGATGAACTACTATTCGAGCAATAGATCATTTCAATTGCAGAAATTTCTAACTAGAAAAATCGAAGTTTAATGAGAACAATGTACTTTATGTGTGTTTAATTTCACCCTATAACTAGTTGCGCTATACATCTAGGAATACTATAAAGTGAAATGTAATTTGTACATTTGTCATGCATTTGTATGAAAATATGATTGCTATTTAATAAATGATTCTTGGTATAAAAAATTAAAATATAAAAATATAAGAAAAAACATCAAATCCAACACCATCATATCAAAGATGAAATTCAAATAAGTTTATGCTACAAAACAAGGATTTAAACAATAAAACAAACCTTAGCACATTGGTTTCTTGCCAAGTTCCAATCAATTTGGTGGTAATCATGATTGTAAAGCTCCCTCCTCAGTGATAAAATGGTGGAATTAATTGGGCCCACATATCTCTTCCCATATAAATATGACATTGGCAAATATACCATCCGACAGTGAGACCACATGCGACCTGCATGCATCTTCTGTTATTGAGTACGTGTATGTATATATATATATATATATATATATATATGTATATATGTATATATATATGTATATATGTATATATATATATATATATATATATATATATATATATATATATATATATATATATATATATATATATATATATATATATATATATATATATATATATATATATGGATTACATATTAATTATTAGAATAATGTGAAAATAGATGAATATTAGGTAAAAAGTATTACATTTTCCTTTATAAGTGTAGCATTACTTATAAGGAAAAATATAATACTTTTACATCTATGTACAATCTACTCTACAATTTTAATAAGAGCCAATAAAGTTAGGGTTCTAACGAGAAGAAAAAAAATGTTGGTAGTAATTATTTACTTAAACAAATGGTTCATATTATTTTGATTTTAGTAATTTTTTATGATTTTCCTTCTTTACCCCTATTATATTATTTTCTTTCCTTAAATAACCCCACATTCTGTTAATATAAACTTTAGTAATGGAATATCCTCTTAACTTTTAATTTACTAATTAATTTCTATAAGAAAATTCTTAGGTTCGAACCCATCCAATCAGAGTTGACATAATTGTTAAACATATACCACGAGTATGTTAGAGTATATATTATTGAAAAGTGAGTACCCTACCTTATTCTTATTAAATTAAATAAATTAGTAATTACAACAACAAAAAAATACATATGCATTTCTTTAATTTATAATTCAATGTTTACAATGTCTTTATTCAAAAAAATATTCATAATCAAAAAATTAAAAAAGAGATATAGTTTCGTTACTTATATTGTCTTTATTTTCTACAATAAAAATTATTCATTATAAAAAAAATTTAAAAAGAGATAATTTCATTAGTTATATGTCTTTATCTTCTACAATAAAAATTGTTCTTTATCAAAAGATTAAAAAAGATATATAATTTCATTGGTTATATTGTCTTTATTTTCTACAATGCAAAGATTCCTTACCTTCAAATCATATTCACTACTTTGGGGAGGATTTGTTGACAAGAAAACCTTCAAATAACCCAATAAATTGAAGCGTGAAACTACCCCGTAATATTTTTGAACTACATCACAGTTCTTCACATTAACGTTAATCATATTTCTTTATTAATATGATTTAAAATGTATAAATTTTTATTACCAAAAGTGGTATTTATTTATACTACCATTTTTAGACTAAGTATTTAGACTATCGTTTTTACAAAATTGCAAACATTTATTTTAGTGACAATTATAATCAACCTCTCATATATTATCTTGCATTCATATACTTTAAATTATTAATTTAAATAAACAAATTCAACATTCAATTACATATGCATGAACATATCATATATAATCTTGTATTGATATACTTTGAAGTACTTATTTAAAAATAAACATTGGGCAGTATCCTATTCGCGCAATGCGCATGAAAAAACTAGTCAAATAAAAGTATTACATTTGTCCTAAAAAATATTACATTTTTCCCTTAGAAATTATAAACATTTTATTCATGATTTAGTATTACATTTACTAGTATAAGTATTACATTTGCATATTGGCATAATTCGACCCGACCCGCCTCACGAATAAAGGTCTGTGAGGCGGTTTCACACAAGTGTGATCCATCACAAATATATGATATAAAATTGTAAATGTCAAATGCAGTACATATATTTAATTAATATTTTGCGAATTTTGATTCCAAATTTAGAGTTTTGCACTAGCCTGAGATAAAAGGGGAAAAAGAAAAAAAGAATGAAAAAGAAGAAGTTTGAGAGTGTATATAGAACCTGGATGTATGGGAAGAATGTATGGAAGAAGCCATAGTTCTGGGGGAACAGGATTGTTGCCGCTCCATTCATATACGCCAAGCACCTAACAATTGCATTGTTGCTCATTATATATTTAAAAAAAATAAAGAATATATATTCCATAATTGTCCATAACATATAAAAATAACTATTTAATAGTAAATGATTAAATAATACAATTATTAACTTATTTAATTTAATTAGATTACTTATTGATACCGTGTATATGCATATCGGTGACAAAGTGATTCTTTTATTGGTGCATAAAATACAATAAATTTTCACTCAAGTTTGCTAATTTGAAAATGGGTTACACTTGTGTGAGACTGTGAGATCAAAGATGAAATGAATATTTTATTCACGATTTAGTATTTGCATTTGCTAGTATAATTAAGTATTATACTTTGTCTTTGACACGACCTGTCTCACGGATTTTATTCGTGAGACGGTCTCACACAAATTTTTGTCTTTGAAAGAAAATATATTAATTGAACATCACATCTCTTTTTATGTAAGATTTTTTTTAGTCATACCACACGAGGTGACGGAGGCACCTTTAAACTCGTAACATACGAGGAATCCATGTTTGTATCGGATCGGCCCAATTAAGGGACAAAATGTGAGCCAGTTTGATTTTTCCATACAAAAGGATGTTCAAACTCCCGACCTTTATTTCTTAAGGGACGAGAGGACACCAACCAAGCTAGTTAGTTTTATGTAAGATTTGATTAAAGTTATTCATAATTTAATTTTGTAATACTTGGTTAACGATTAGTGCATAAAATTTATATATTTAAAAACTATATTAAAACATTATCAAATACAAAATGTTAGTTTTCAAAACTAAAAGAGTTAATTCCAAAATGGTCATCCGACTATGACCTTTTCTCAAATTGGTCATATGACTTTTAATTGTACCCAAACTAGTCCTCCGACTATTGAAATTTAAGCCATATTAGTCATCCGTTAGCATCGGCAATTTGGCATCAAGTTAGCATTAAAATGGAGGGTAAATCCGGAAATTCAGCTCATTTACTATATTTTAATCATATTACGACTCCATTTTCGCATATTGCTAAGCTTTTTAGTAGAAATTAGGTATTCCTCCCCTCAAATTGCAATAAAAAATACTTCCTGATTATGTTTGTCATGTAATGAATATGTTGGTTCCCTAATAAAAATTAGGTCTAACTCAATGACCAAATATGCAATTTTTCAAAATAAAAGATTAACATTTTTATCATAATATTTTATTTTCTTTTATATCATGCTCATTTCCTTATTAGAATGCCTTAAAAAGGAGAAATAGTATTAAAAAGAAAAAAGAAATTTATGATCATAAAATGTTAAATTTTTATTAGGAGAAATTGTATATTTGGTCCTTGAGTTAGACCTAATTTTTATTAAGGAACCTACATGTTCATTACATGATGTACAAACATAATCAAGAAATATTTTTTATCGTAGTTTGAGGAGAGGAAGACCTAATTTTTACTAAAAAGCTTCACAAAAAAATAGAGTCGTAATATGATTAAAATAGAGTAGATGGTCTGAATTTCCCGTTTCCCCTCCATTTTAAGGCCAAGTTGACGTCAATGCTAACAGAGGACTAATATAACTTAAATATGCAATTAAAACTCATAGGACCAATTTGAGAAAAAAGGTCGGAGGACCACTTTAGAAATTAACTCAAACTAAAAAATGTATTAAAAAAAATAAAGAATATACTTAGTTTGAATATTAAATAGTAAATAGAACATGTAAAAAACATAAAAGGATATAAGATACAAATCAAATGATGCTCTTTTATTCAAAATTAAATTCAACTTGTTTTATGAAAAATGAAGTCTCAAAAGGGAAAACAAACCGAAAAAAAAAAAAAACAACAAACAAACAAACAAATAAAACAAAATTAAAAGATAAAAATAAAAATAAAACAAGTCAGCAACCCAACACATTAATGACACTTTTGGTTTTTCGATTGGGAAACGACTGAAAAATTAACCCTATGTCTGGTAGTGAGAAGTAAAGTAGACTTTGTTACGTTCACCAACAATTATTATGGATAAATTAAAATATATATCATATTAATTAGTAAAAATCACACTTTTGGTTTCTAAATTATTTTACTTATTGAAATTTTAGTCCTTTATGTGTCAATTTAAACAAATACAGTCTCTGAATTGTTCACCATATTGTGCATTCAGTCATCTAGCATTGTACAATGGACAACTAAAGGGCTGGAGTTGCTAAAAAAAAAAAAGGCTGGAGTTGCTCAAATTGAGAAATATGTACTAAATTTTTAAAAGTGGAATAATTCAGAGGCCCAAAGTGTGATTATATTGTTGTAATTAATTATTTGTATAAAAATCTTTAATTTTCTACCATTTTTTTTTAGAGTTGGATGAAGTTAAAGATCGAGAATAAAATCTTAGTTAAACTTTTTTTTGTAAGGTAAAGTCAAATTTTAAAAATGTTTGCGTATCAATGATAAAAATGAAAATTAAAGAAGAACTACCGAGAGCCATATTTTTCCCCACGAGGGAATAAAAGTAGCACCACCATGATCAAGTATCCATTTTCTTGCTTCCTTCATGGCACCATTTCCACCATCCTTTTCTTCTCCAAGAATTCTCAAGGTCACATAATTGAGGGCAGTACAGAACATGGTGCTGTGTCCTTCTATATGTAATCCCCACCCCCCATCTACATTCTGCATGTAATTATTAAATTTTACTGAATTAATTATACTCCAAAATCAAAATTTTATTTCCTAATTAGTTATTGGTAATTTTACCCCAAAAAATGTAATTTTTTATAAAAGAAAAATACTGAGATACTAATTAATTTTATTATTTACCTGATGATTATATATGTAGCGGAGGATTTCCTTTTGGTGCTCCTCTTGCAAAATTGCATTTAGTTCCCCGATCACTGATAAGCCTATAACCTATAAATTAAATGTGAAGAATATGGTCTTTTCGGTGCTCATCTTACTATATAAAAACTCTTCTTCTTCTTCTTTTAAATTGTGGTTATTATATTATACTTTTACTTGTGAATTATTTAAACTTTATTACTAATTAAAAATTAGAAGTTTTTCATAATTCAAGTAAGTGTATGCATAATAACTGAAGAATATAATTTATCTAAAATTAGGATTTGTAGACATAAATTTATGTAAAATTAGGAATTGTGGATATATCAAAATATTGACGTGTGTCCATATAACATGTGCTTTTTTATTTATTTATTTGTTAAAGTTATAAATTTACAAATTAATTAAAGAGATGTGAGTAGGAAGCTAATAAGGGGTATTACCAAACAAGGCAAAAGAAATAACGGACCACCATAGTCAGTAGGCCAATAGCCATCTTCAGCTTGTATGGTAGAGTAAAACCTCAACCCTCTCCTCAACGTCCTCACCACTGCTTCCTCACTTATTTCTTCCTCATTTTCAACTTTCACTTGTTGCAATCCCATTTCTTGTGCCTTCTCCCTCTCAAACTATACGTATAAGGAAAAAATCCAAGAAAAATTAAAAAAAAAAAAACGATAACAATAAATATATATATATATATATATGTATGTATGTATGTATATGTCCTTAATCAGGTGAGAACCATGTTCCAGCTGATGAGAACGTGCGGACAAATTCAAGCCATTGATCTAGTAGATCTAATGGTTGAAAATAAACAAAACATTGTAATATTTATGAAAATGACCCTGTTCATTTTTTACTTGATTTCTCATCCATCAAATCTTCGAGATCAAAGGTTTGGATTTGTCCACAAGTTCTCACCTAGGGAGTTGTTCTCATATAATTAGAATTATATATATATATATATATATATATATATATATATATATATATATATATATATATATATATTTTGGTTCAGGTGCGACCGTGCTCTCCCGTGCGGCCGTGCGGTCACACACCACTCAATGTTAAGAAACACACCACAATGTTAAGAAACACACCACAGTGTATATTTGTGCGGTGTGTTTCTTAACATTGAGGGGTGTATTTCGTAACATTGAGTGGTGTGAACCGTAAGGCCGCACGGGAGAGCACGGCCGCACCTGACCTGACCATATATATATATATATATATATATTTGGATCAAATAAGAATGCGAGACCAAGAGAGAACTAAGAATCAATTAGAGTCGTTCATATGTAAAGTTGTGATTAGTTCTTAATTTTTTCCTACGGACTTGTTCTCATATGATCCAATACCTATAACGACTTTAAAACATGGAGCGAGGGTAAAAACAAGGTGACAAATAACTTGAACTTTAAGTACAAGTAATAACACTATGGAGTGCACTTAGCAACATCATAGAGTACATCCCGTGATGTAAGTGTAGTGAAATTCTCCACCTTTTACAATTTATGATTTTTTTTTTTTGTTTATGATTTTGCTTTTTAAATTTGGTTTAGAAGTAGTTCACTTTAGAGTTAGTTATTATTTGCGTTTAGAATGCACCTAACAACAATATAAAGTATATCGAACAAATTATCATTAATTATATAAAATGTATATATGTGAAAGTTAATTGCACTTATATTTAGTTAATTAACACCAGTTGCACGTGAAGCAATGTCTGCATTTGAATATATATATATATATATATATATATATATATATATATATATATATATATATATATATATATATATATATATATATAAAGAAAAAAAAAGTGTTACCTGCATTCTCATTAGGAGATCGGAACTATGTTTGATCTCGAAACGATTTTTGTGAAATTTTGCACGAAGTTTTTCGACTTGTTCTTGTTCTTCTGTTGTTCCGAGGTTTGGATCGAACTCCCAATACACTCGACCAGTGTGATTGTTTTCACTTCTAAGCCACGGATCATCTTTCCCCTCAGACAATTTAAGCTTCCACATTTCTTTTCTTTTAAAACTTTCTCCTTTGGTAGTTTTCTTGAGGTATTATAAAAGTTCTGTACACCAATATTTAATACATTATGGTACAAAATAATGTAAAGTAAAAAATAAAAAATTAAAGACACAATATATAATAAGAGGATTTAGTTAATTAGCAAGGCATATATATAATAATCACGATTATGTTGCATAATCATGCTTCAAGCCATAGTTGGTACATGTATGTGGTGCACCAAATACATACTTTGGTAACCTTGTTGACGTGAGTGGCCGTGCACTCTTATCCCTTAAGATAGGTTAAGAGTCCAAACTCCAGAGTATGGAAAAACTCAGTGCGAACTGACATTAGTCTGAGTATGATACGAACTTAAAGGTGTCTCCTATAGTTAGGACCTGCTTAGATCACATCGTGGTCTAACAAAAACAAAGTATAGTATAGGTTTAAAAGTGTCTCCTATAGTTATGATTTGCTCAGAACACCTCGTGTGGTCTAACAAAAAGAAACAACTTCGGCTCTCATTTTGAAATGCTTACTATTTTAATTTCTAAATAAAATCTATTACAAACCAATTCATGAACATAATATTGCAGAGTCAACAATTCCTATTAAGAACAATCATGAATGCATATCCTATTCCCACAGTATATATAGTTATTTATAATTGTATTGAATTGAATATTTACGAATTATATATTTAATAATCACTGATTCTCCAATACAAATAATAATAACTATATTGAGAAAATGGGATATGCATTCAAGATTGTTCATAATTAATGCAAATTGCTGACTTTGCAATATTGTGTTAATGAGTCTCAAATATATACCGTGTCAATTAACATCAGTGTTATGTATAACATAATTGATACAAATACACTTATGTTACATATTTTACATATATTGTTAACACTTATATTAATAGTACGTACTTGGTACAACACTACAACTCGCTACACCTATGTATTTGTAACATTTATAGACAAGACACACTTTCGAGCACCATAAAGTTTCTCCCTATACGCATATGTGGTGCGCAAGAGAGAAACAAATGGGGATAAATTTTCTTCATTTGTTATACCATATGGAGTAGGGTTCATATTGCATTGTGAATCCTGATCCAAAAATTATGTGTTTGCAGTTAACACTTTCTGTACATGTAAACAAATTGAAGACACATAACATGGTAAAACAAATACATTACATGATATATAACTAAAGGCACAAAAATTGTTAACTAAACGCACAAAATATGTTATTCTATGTGCCTGCAATCAATATATTTTGTGTCTATAGTTAACAATTTGTGTCTGTAGTTATCATGATATGTATTTGTTTTATCATGTTATGTGTCTTCAATTTGTTTATAGGTATAGCAAGTTAACTGCAGGTACATAATATATCAACTGCAAGTACAGAATCTAAATGTTATTTTTTACCATAATCCGCAATGCAAGTTAGACCTGGTTCATGACATAATGTGCCAATTTTCTTGGAATCTAATTGCCTGAAGATGGCCAACGTCTTATTGCAAAAAGGAATGAAAAATTACCTTGTGTTGGTGTAAACTATTGTGTAGTAGCCAACAAATTCTTCTGTTTAATTTCCTGCAAATATTTATTTAAACATATTCATACATGGTGAGTCACAGATATTCATATATATTCATTGGAACATAATTTTACGCACTGTTGTTTTCAATGTACATGTAGATTTAGCAGCAAATTAAAAAAAAAAATCGAATATATAGTCATGTATATATGCAACAATGAAATTAATAAAGAAAATTAAATAGAAAAACAAAGTTGATATAATCTCAACTTCATTTTCTCTCTTAACAAGGTTTTATTTTATTTTTGATGTGACATTTCGAAACAATACGAAATGAGAAAAATATTAGATAGATCGACATTGAATGTTATTTTTGTAGTAGTGATAATAGCTTGATAATTATTAGGGAGAGGGGAATGGATAGAAACTACGTACCATATCAATAGTATGTAGCTGACAGCATGAGCAATTTCCTTGAAAGCTTTTGCCAAAGTTTTGTCTTTATATATACTTCTTATTAGGAATCTATTTTTATATTTGTACTGTATATTTAACTGATTGGATGAATGCTAGTGTATAATTATATATATTATATTAGTAAGCCTTGAATCAACTTGGATTTGCAATATGTCCTTTAAGCATGTTTCATTTATTGTGATCAGATGAACAATTGTTTTGTTTCATTGGAAATTTTACAATTAATGAAACATTATATTTGTTTGCTTTGCCATTATATTTTAGCTTCATACTGAAAGTATGTGTTGCTACGACAATGGGAAACTATATATTCATAGCTACCTGAGGCTCGAACCACTCCCATCATCTATGTGAGAGTGTAAATTAGGATACCAGATGCCACAAGGTCTTTGGCGGCCTATATGAAAAGTTAATGCTTAACGAAGTTAGCTGCAGACTCAACATAGGTAGTGATTCACTGAATTATTGTCTTGGTGGGATGATTCAATGAATGAGTAGGACATATAAGCTACCTCTATTTACTATTTGTTATAAAAACATATATAATAGAAATTTATTGACTTGAGATATAAGATAAAACTTTTTTTATAGGAATTAAAATTTTGTTGGGATTTTCAAATAGAATATATATTAGAAAATTATTGACTTGAGATATAAGATAAAGCTAGCTTTTTTTATAGGAAGTAGAATTTTGTTGGGATTTTCAAATAGAATATATATTAGAAAATTATTGACTTGAGATATAAGATAAAGCTAGCTGTTTTTATAGGAAGTAAAACTTTGTCGGAATTTTCAAATAGAATATATAATAGAAAATTATTGACTTGAGATATAAGATAAAGCTTTTTTTATAGGAAGTAAAATTTTGTTGGGATTTTCAAATAGAATATATAATAGAAAATTATTGACTTGAGATATGAATTAAAACCTTTTTTATATGAACTAAAATCTTGTTGGGATTTTCAAATCGAATTAAAGTCCGAACTGAACCAAAATGAATTACAATGTTAAATCGAATGGTTTCATTTTTACGAAATCAAACAATCCAAAATAAATTGAAACGAAGACCAAAATGCCCACCCTACCCCTTTCCTTAATAATTATCAAGCTATGATCTATCTAATATTTTTCTCAACACACACACACACACACACACACATATATAATACGATTCAAATGCGGATGGTATGCTCAGGTGCGGTTGTGTGGTGAGTGAAGAGTCATTGATCTTGCCAAAATCAAAATCCAAGATTAACAAAGGTTAAAAAAATACTGTGACAATTTGGTAATTTTTCATATTGGTCAAACTTAAGGTGCGTAGTTAAGGACGTAAAGTTGATGGTTTTCCTTCTTAAGATGCGTGATTTTCCTTCTTTAGGTGCGTGGTTTTTGTGCTTAAAGTGTGTTTTTGTTGAAACTTAAAGTGCGTCGATCCAAAGCTTTAGGTGCGTTGTTTACTTGTTTTACTTCTTAAGGTGTCTGGTTTTCCTTCTTAAGTTGCGTGATTTTGTGTGTGGGTTTAAAGCTTTAGGTGCATGATTTATGTACTTAAAGTGTGTCAGTTCTAATATTTAGGTATGCCATTTTAAAACTTTAGGTGCATTATTTGTGTTCTTAATGTGTTTTGTTTGTGTTCTTAAGATGCGTGATTTGTGTACTTAAAGTATGTCATTTTCATGTTTAAATCCTCCATATCATATAATTAAATTTGTGCTTGACAATTTTAATTATCCAGAAAATTTTCTTTTATTTTCTTCTTTATTCATTTTAAGATTGTAAATAATACTCCATAGTAAATTAATTGCATTAATGCAAATGACGTTAAGCTTCCAGAAGCGTTGTAAAAAGAAAGGGTCCAGAAAAGTGTGGCAGAGTTTTTCTTTTACCGCAAAAGATTAGTCCAATAATACCACTCACTGGTGTATAGCGCAATACTTCTTCTTCGATCCGGAATTCCCAACAAATTCTTGACTCCTTGAATACAATGGGATTTGTTTTGTTTGTGGACAAACGATATCCAGCCAGGCCTATGGATGGATCCTTTTATATCTACGGGAGCTGATTGATAGTCTTTTTAGCCTTTAAAAGGCATAGGCCTAGATACACTTAATTATAACATTAGGCGCAACTAGTTATAATGCACTTAGGTTTACTATATGAAATTGCTACTTGCACCTGTAATACATTTTACTTACACTTCAATGTTCGATTATTTACGAAAATGTCACCGCATTTTTTTTAAAATCAGTATTTCTGATCTGTTATATCTGGACACGTGGACTGGTGACATGGGTTCTCACTTCTCTCCTGAACAAGTAGTTCGCACATGAACACAGTCCTCTCTCTCTCTCTCTCTCTCTCTCTCTCTCTCTATATATATATATATATATATATATATATATGAATTAATGATCTCATGAGAACACAACCCATGAGAAAACTAAGAACCAATCTCAACTTTACATTTATAAATATCAGACGGATCAGAGCATATTTTAAAACAAAATGCAGTGACATTTTTGTAATTATCATCAACTTTACTTTGAAAACTCGAAAACTTAAATATGCATTATGTAACAACTAAATATGCAATGCTCGATAATTTTTAAAAATCAATGAAAAAACTAAATTTTAAACCTGAACTGCAAATGCTAGACCCTAAACCGTAAAAAGTAAACTATCAAATAAAACTAAAAGCTCAGTTATAAACACTAAAATCCAAACCCTAATTGTATTGTACTTTCTCTTTTTTTTCAAGTGTAAACTTTTAATACTAGTGTGTACTTTGTAACAACTAAATGTGAAAACATGAAGATTATGAGAAGTGCAGATTTTAGTGTTCAAATTTACTTAGTAAAGTTGGTAATATGATCCATCCAATTATTTTATATGCAAGGCTAAAATTGATTTTTAGTTTTCTGCCAAGGACTTGTTTTCATACAATCCAATACCTATATTTTTTCAGATGTAGGCTAAGGTTGGATTTGCTATTCCATGTATAATAAGAATTGTCCCCCCTATTTCAAATGTACTAGTTAGGATTCCCACTTGTATATCTATTAAAGTGTTTCAAGAACCAACACAGTTACTCAACTCCTAAAATAATTCAGACTACTTTCCAACTTTCAAGTCCCCACCCCACTAATGGTTACTAGAAACAATAAATCAACAACGATTTGGAGAAATTCTAAGAAAAACTGCTGTTACCGCCTTACCGGCACAGAGAAGAGACAGTGATGAAAATCGTCCAATGTTCAAATTATCCTAGCACAACTGGAATGTTGCTGGACTCTCTTTGATTTTGCTCACTTCCCATTACACTGCAATTCCTGTTCCAATATGATGCTGTTATGATCCTTTGTGTCAATGATCTCAGGGGATCAGACAGCTGTTATGATCAAACTCCGCATATCCGACATCAACAAGACAAAGGCCGTCTGGTGGTGCAGGTGGAGCAGTGGCACGCCTGCAAGTGGCATCCATCAGCTTCAGCAATGCATCTTCATCTGCACCAGCAACTGCTTCCCTGATTGCTGTTGCAACAAGAACTCGAACCATCTACCAAAGAGACCAGGCCATTAAATGATCATCAAACATTGAATCAATAGCTGATGTACATATTTCCACAATCACTGGCAGCTTTGAGACATACTAATGAAATCAGTTCATGAACATTTGTAGTATATATGTTTATTTATATATAATAAGCAATTGGTATATTGTACTTCTGGAGGACAGTGGTTAGTATCTGACATTAGTTTCTCAACTGAAATTCCAATCAGCATACTCTCCTCTTTAATACTAATGAACATAAAGTTCATTCCAAATCAATTGCATAATTTTTCACAGCTGAAATTCTAATTGACAAGCAGTTTAAGCAAGCAAACACAAAGTTCAATCCAAATGAGCATCGATTTATACATTCCCCTAAAAAGATCAGGTTTCGTAATCATTTAATCTTGATTTCATTTTCAAATGCTCTGCTTCATGTTATTTGAATTAGCCTTAAGTGCACATTTCATTGTGTCTATAATATGTTTACAATTAGTTTACCTTTTGGGTTCTTTTGAAACAGGCTTCATTTTCATAAGTGAAAAAGCATGTAGCTCTACTGAAATGATCTAAAGGACATGAAACCAGCAAAATGCAACTTAAACTTGGGTTATATGGCATCACCATCTGCATGATGGTCAAACCTTAAAGTAAAAAACTAAAAATGCTTGGTTTCCCCTGGACTATGAAATAATTTTCCATATTGTGGTGCCTAGTTAACTTTTCAAGTGCAGAAAAATGTAGCTGAAAATTGAAAAGAACCTAAGAACCACCACAAGCAAAGAGCGAAACATCCAAAATTGTGACAATGTCACATGAATATTTTAACCTTGTAGTAATTACATACACAAGTTCTCAATGTCAAAAGGGCCAAACCTAAGATAACCTGTTGTTTCAATAGGTGCTAACATTACAATTTTTGTGCCCCTGTTCTTTTGTTTTTTTTTTAAAATGAAGTAATACATAACATGTGTGCTTATGTGCACAATAAAAAATCATTATTTAGAACTTTTAAATGTAGCATAGATCCTTCGAATGGGCTATTTCTAGAAATGGCATGCCCTCAAATGCAGTTTTACTTAATACTCAACATGAGTTACCCGGAGTATAATTCTTTTAAAAAGTATTTCTAGAATTTTCATGTGGTTAAACTTTTTAATCGCCTTAATATATCAGTGCAACTGCAACTGCAAAGCAGGTATTCCTGCAAGATAATCAACAAAGACAGAGTCTTACCTTGCGCAAAAACCGGTTAGCAACCAACTCAATGCACATTGTCTTCGTATGACTCCCATCCTACATTTGAGCTCAATATATTAGACATTTTAACAGATGCTCATTAACTACAACCAAAGTACACAAAATATTCAACTGCCATAATCACCAGACCAGCAACGAGTCCTAAAGCACTTGCATTAAACAGATAAAGTGTCAAATAAAAGAATGAAAAGACAGACCCGCAGTTGAAAGGGGCAAACAACGGAGGAAAATGCAGCTAAAATATCAAATCTAATGGGGCCCAGATCGAATTATCCATAAACTAGTATACATTGGAAGGAAACACTAGAATAAAGTAGATACCATTACTGACTAAAGACAACCCATAAAGGAAACCTGATTAAATTTGTTAAAACAGATTCAAAAAGTGTTTTTGACTAAAACAAGTCTACATATATAACATCAAGACTGATATCTATATACAGTTCTACACTATGACACTATTTTAATTGACTTCATTGAAGAGGAAGAGAGAGAGAGAGAGAACATTTTATCTAGTCTTCAGATAAATAAAAGCTTAGATTGCCAGAAAATACAAGGGTGTCACAGTGAAATAATACATTAAAGAAATTGCATATCCAATCAATCCAAAATAATGTTTTGGAGCTGGTCAATATTGGATCTGCCAGCATCTGAAAGCAAGACATTACCCTTTTTCAAACAATCTGAGAAAAAAGTTTTGGACCTTGTTTCAAGTAATCTATCAACTCTGACATACAATGCCATGCAACTCTAATGCATTACATGTAAAGTCTAGCAAAACTAGCATACCTTTGCACATGGTAATGAGACCTCAATAGCTCGGGCATGGAAGACAAAGCACTCTGTTGGTGGACCACTGCAATACAATCGATAAGCTTCAGTGCTTAATCAAGTCTTGAGAATCCAAAGATGGTGCACTTGTAGCTAAACTTATGATGAAATTTACCACATTATAGCTAATGCATTTAATGCATTTATATGCATGCATATTTCTCATTTACCCCTCATATTAGAACTATCAGTCATACAGTTGCTACCAAATGTTCAACAAATGCAGTAGTTTTAATAAATGCACTGACATGGACCTAAACAAAGACCAGGAAAATATATATTTCAATCATATTAGACAATCATTATTCATAAGATCTAAAGCATGTAATAAGATATTTTATGATATGCACTATACTTATAGTATAAGACTAGAAATCATTTAAAATGTATTTAATGATGGACATGCAATTGCTTGCACTATTACAGTTACATAAATCTAATCGGGCATCGAACTTTTACATGTTCCTTGAGGGTTTAGTATCTCGTGCAAACATTTTGTAGGATAAAAGCTTTCCTTCTAATTGGCGCAGTAAGTGGTTAACCTTGCTTACTTCAAACCTAGTAGGTTTGTTGCCAGGAACCACTTCACCCTCGGCATTACCAACTACACATTCATCATTGTCAGCACATTGATTCGGTTGATGAACATTAGAACAATATTTATCTGTAACATCCTTCCTATGTTGGCAGTCCTCTTGCTCTAAAGGGAAGATGTATAGGTATCGCCTCCATTTGGCAGAAAAGTTAGGATGGAATTCACGTGAGACCTATAAGAAATTAGATCTTAACATCAAGTTTAACCTTTTACAAGACAAAATAATATGAACTAATACAAATTCATAAAGATTTGCTTCATCCTTAATGCTAGAATGAAATGCAAGTTAAATGAAAAATTGAAAATGAAAGATTATAGTACCTTAGTTACAGAAACTACCCTTATCTTCCCTGGTGCTATGCTATTTATAGCATCTGCAATATCTTGAACCTTGACATCCTTTCTCCAAGTATCTAGACGCATCAGTAAATGAATTCAGTTACTCCAAGTTCACTACACTTCGGCAGAGAAACAAGGAAAAATACCATAAGTACATGCACACCATTGTGTGCTTAGGATACCATTTGTATTTATTGATGTTGTTAAAATATGTGTCTTCACATCTTGGCATGAGTAAAAAATAAATAAAACTGACAAAAGGTTGAAATTGTATAGGTGTAACTAAAGCACATTCTTTAGTAATATTAAATTTAAGATATTATTAACACAGCAAAAAATTAAATTAAAAACAGAAGTAGAATATTTTAGTCAAGACAGATTGAACTTTGCTTTATCTTTTTTATATTTTTTTTCTAAACAGAGTAAATTTGGTTCCACCATCTTCCTAGTCTCAATTAATCCCATATCTCCTTTCTTCTTTTGAAGTTAGTTTAAAGAATTTAATACAAAAAATTAGTAATTAGGCATTTATTTACACCTCTATAAAAGCATTTAAGCATTGGCATTCAAATTCTCACATGTACCCAAATATACATATTTGGCACACCATCAATTGTATCCTAAATCTTTTAATCACCAAACAATTCAGGAAGACAAACACAGAAAGAAAACATTGACCATTTAAAAGTGTCTAAACCGTAGTCTCTACTTTTGACCCCTTTGGTTCATATATCATTAAAATATGAAAGAGCAATTCCAATTTAAACTTAAGTGGTAGTTTGCAAAATGTAAGAATTATTGAGGTGGTTGAGACTTGAGAGACACCAATACTGTCAGGTGTGAATTTGTACAATTGAGGTTGTTGGGAGACACCAAAGCTATGGTGTATTTTATGAAATTAATATGAGGCTACCAACACTATAGGATAGTATAAAGTAGTTTTCCTAAGCTGGGAGAGTTTTCAGCTCATTATTGATAATTGAACCAATTGAAATGGGAAAATGAATATGGACCAAACAAGTGTAGAGCTATTAATTGTTAAAAATAAATAGTGTGAGTGTGAGTGTGTGTGTGTGTGTGTGTGTGCATATACATTGCTGTATATTGCACTAAATATTTTCTGAAAAAATGATGTCCCCTATCAATGTTTGTGCAACTTAGCTTCACATACTAGCATACTACATTTGTGAGCAAGGGTGAAGCTGCGTAAATGTTCTCTATCAAATGATGCAACATGGCAGTGTTGTGACCTTTTCTACTGATTTGCAGTTTTGCATTAATATTGCACTTGTGGAAGTAAAATCATCAGGAAAAGTTACCCAAGGACATGCAACTAATCATATGACTTCAGGTGCTATAGAAGAGGGTATTGGTGGTTCAACTTAATGATTATTAGAATGCTATTTCATAAACCTGCAAACTTATAGCAACATTTAAAGTTAAGTCAAGCACGCATATTCTTGGTCCTTTGGGTATTACTCCGTATATTTTAAGTGTTAAGGACAAAAAGGAAAGAATCAGATTCAAGGTAATTCAGACAAGATTCTAAACACAAGCCAACAAATTTTGAGTGAGAACAAGTTAACAAGGAAAGAGATGATTAAATGAATGGACAAACAAGAAAAGCTGGGCAACATACAGAAAGAACAGACTTGTTGAGAAGCTGAAACACCCTTATCAGTGCGCCCAGCAACTACAGCACAACCTTCTAATGGTAAGTTCTTATCCTTTAGTTGTTGAGCTTTTTTCTCATCAACAAATTGTCCAAGAGCTCTTTCGACCAACCTGGTAAAACAGAGCATCACTGACACAATTAACAAGATAACAAAAACTACCTGCAGAAAGAAATTTACTGATGATCTTCAAATAACATTTTCTATTATCTTCATTGACTTTTGACTCATTACTGAATATGTATCTAAAATAAAAGGTGGGAAAAACAAAAAAGAAAAGAGGTAATTAACTATGAACATTTGCAAAAGGGTTGAAAATCCATTATTAGGAAACATAAGCACAACAAAGCAGTATATTTAGTAATAAAGGATTGCAGTCTAGATACAGCAAGAAAAATTAGCCTTCTAATCCTTTTCAAAAGCAGGCTAATAATTTAGAGCAGAGTTAAACTTCGAATGCCAATTTTCAAATTTAAGACTTAAGAAAAGACCTTGACAAGCAGAATATTTCACCAGTACACCTACTACAAGTACATAATTCGATCACTTTGACCTGAATCACAGCATGCTGCCACATGACAACTTCAAGCCCAAAAGTTTACCAATATGATGGATCTCAACACTGCACTATGCTTACTTTCCAGTGGGTCACCCATCCTATGACTACTGTAAGTTAAGCACGCTTAACCACAAAGTTATTTGGCTATCTGGTTGCTATATCCTACTTAAAACCAATTGGTGATAAGTAGGTGGACATTAACCATTTAACCACATCCCTCCATGGTAAGCCACAACGCCACGTCTCAAATCGAGCAAGGGCTGAACTCGGCCAACCCGGCCGACGCCCAACACAATACACTTTGAACTAATCTATAATTCGATCAATGAGATAGTTATTGTATTTATTTATTTAAAAAAAAAAAAAACAAAAAAAAAAAGAGGCAACCAACTATCATGTTCACATATACTAAGAAAAATATCCCATAATAATGTAGTGTCAAATGTACTAGGCATTCCTACTAGAACATAGTTAATGGTTTTGGTTCTTTCAGAGACATTCTTCATACCTTCTTTTTGTAAAATATCATATACCACATGATCATATCATTGAATGTATAAATATGACCAAACTCTGATAGAAAATCTAGTACATAAATATGTTAGACAAGACCAGACAAAGGACTCTAAGAAGCAAAAAGACCATAATAAAAACAAGTAATGAACTTCTGAAAAAAGTTAGCAGTTCAAATACCAAATAGAACATGTAATTGGCAGTAAAACTCTTTCACGATTTTGGTAATGGTCATTTTTCTGACAGGATAGACTATAGAGTAGAAGCTTACTCCTGAACTGTAGTCAGACCAGGCTGCTTCTGCCAGCCACCAAAGGAGGCCCCATGATATGATAGGACTATCTTAAACGTCACTCTTGCCCATCTCCCAGTCCTATCTTCAACTGGAAAACTACCTAACTCCGATTTCACAAAATCTTCTATAGCTTCAGCATCATCTTGAATAGGAGGCGACAGTGGTGGAACCTATTTCAAAATAAACAGACAATATAATAAAATAATAAAAATATGTAATGGAAAAGATCATGAAATATCAAATAGCAAAAAGTAGCACATCTAAAATGTCTAGTAATTGTTTAAGTGTTTTACCTAATAACATACAAAAGAAACTACATTTCAGAAATTCCTTTTCACTAAGCTCTTCTACTCAAAAACTCCACTTCTTACTTTGAAATTTGAAACAAATGCAAAATGCTTGACCAAGTCAGCTAGTTTAAAGCTACCAAAAATTTTAAAATTACAAAACTTGCAAATAGACATGTTTTAAAATAGAATTTATCTTTCAAGCAGAACATACTCATATAAGGGATAGTCACCTCTTTTTGAAACAATCCTGCCAAATTTGACTGGCCTTTCACCATTTCTGTATAAAAAGCACCAATTTTTTGCCATGGCCTAGCAGACATGAACTGGTAACATTCCCTGCCAACATCAATAACATTTGAATAGAAATTCCTAGTGATTGTTTCATACAGATTCATTATAAGTATTTTCATGAGGCACTTCAAGAGAATGGTCATTAGATATTAAGAAAATTCAAATATAATCCTTGGCTAACATAGTTTAATGTACAGCTTTTCAAAATACAATTCAAACCTGATGAAGATAGATCAAATGTGTACAGATTACAGGAATAAATACTTGGTAATATTTAACCAAATTCAGTTAATATTACTACAAAACGTAATAAATATGCACCAAGTGGTCACCCAGCAAGGTGAGAAGGGTTCGTGGTATAATTTGCGCCATTATACACAGGATCTCGAGTCCTAAAACCAGTTGAATCAGTGGCTAAACTGACTCAATTCACAGAAGCCGAAGACGACGCACCGCTGGGCTAATTGAATCACAAATTCCAATTAAACAAATTGACGAAAGTGAGAAGATTGCAAATCGACTCAGTGAGTCTTCCAGGCAACTCTCTCCCATGTCCTTTGCAGCCGATTCCAATTCCAAAGTTCAAAGAGTAAAATATAATTTAAAGAAAAAAAAAAACGAAAAAAGTGTCCAAAGAAAAGCCAGAGAGATGGAGAGAAGAGGGAATGGAGGCGATAAATTTACTTGGAAGACCATCTGGAGAATTTGCAGGAATCAGTGTGGTTGTAGTGATAAACCTTCTTAGGAGCCGCTGGCTGACTTTCCATAATGTTTTTTAGGGTCCGCACCACCGTCGGAGAGTTTTTCATGGCCACTGCCGCCGCTCCTCTTTGCCCGTAATGGTATTGTCAGCCCTAGAACCGGACTTATCTCCGGTGTGATAAATTGTGCTGTCGCAGTCACCGGTGTACAGCATATTAGTAGTAGGGGCGATAATGTTCTAAGGTAATTTAATTACATTGACCAAATTGAGTGCGATAATGTTCTAAGGTAATTTAATTACATTGACCAAGTTGACAGGTATGCAATTAAATTAAATGTTTTATTTCGTTACATAAGAAATAAAGCATTTGAATTAGTTGCATACCTGTCAATTTGTTGTATTACGCTGTCGATTCGATGCCATCTTATAGCTTAGCTAGCCTCTCCAGGATTCAGCCTTAGGAAGTTTCCTTTGAATATCTCACTCCCGGAAGAAAGGGATATTTTCTCTTGCAGATATCTCTTTGTCCTGATGTTTTGAGCTTATATGTTTCCGGTACATCGCGTAGCCATCGAATTTTAACCATTGGTACTTCTTATCATAATAATTACATTTTATTGCAATTCTTCAATCAGGGTGTTCAATTTTCTTCATGTGTACCCTGAAAAAATCAGATTTTTATTTAGAAAGTTGAACTTCTTCGAGTTCATCGTCCTAGCCCTACGAAAATTTCGAGAAAGTAGCATTTTTAGAATCAAAAGAAGAATGAAAGGGTTGAGAGCCAAAAGAGATATGTTGAGGTTCATTTATGGCTATTTGAGGGTTTGGATTTAAATCTTGGTAGTATGATTGTTGTTGTAAAAATTCGTGATCTTGATATTTGCTTGGAAATCCATGAACCGAATGACGGGGAGGTTCAAAAGAAGGAGCTTATGTTGAAAATCCATGAACCAAATTGTACCGTAGGAGAGGTATGATCATGGTTCAGTTCAAACCGAATCGGAACCGAAATCACTCGTACGTTTTCGATTCCAGTTCTTAACCGGAACCCATAAGGTTGCGATTAAGGTTCCTAATATTATGGAACCGGACTTTCCAAACCCGTAAAAAAAAAAAGATAATAATAATAATAAATTAACCTTTTAAAGTAGACCACATCTGGCAGTAGCCAGTAGAGTGGCGCAACCTTATGTCTTCTGAAATTTTTGGCTTTAAAGTAAAAAATTTCAGAACTTTTTTTAAAATTAGTCGTTGATATTGCAGAATGTCTGAATGCTAGACCAGTCTTTTTTTTCGACATTCTTCATCAGTCTTCAACTCTCACTCTTATATCTTTCTCTATAAATCAGTGAGTGCAACAAATGTTTTTTTTTTTTGTGCAACTCTTAATATCTTACTATCTTACTCTCTCAATACTCTCTTGCCTACAACTACAATTTTCAATACTTTCTTTCTTTGAATTCTCAATACTCAATACTTTATTTATCTCTACATTTTTTTTTATATCTCTACACTCTATAGACTACATTTTTACTTCTCCCAAGTTCTACCATATTTAATTTTTTTATACTTTCAAGTTTCAAATGGATAGTTCAAGTAGAGCATCTTTTTCTTATGAAGGTCAAGCTAGTGGTAGTCGTGGCAAATCTCCTGCTATAGAACCTCCACGGCATTCGGTTCATGGATTTTCAAGATAAGCTCCTTCTTTTGAACCTCCTCGGCATTGAGTTCATGGATTTCCAAGCGAATATCAATACTACAAATTTTTACAACAATCATACTACCAAGACTTAAATCCAAACCCTCAAATAGTCATAAATGAACCTCAACATATACCTCTTTTGGCTCTCAACCCTTTCATTCTTCTTTTGATTCTAACAATGCTACTTTCTCGAAATTTTTGCAAGGGCAGGACGATGAACCCAAAGAAGATCAACCTTTTAAACAAAAATATGATCTTTTCAGGCTACACATGAAAAAAAAAAAAAGTGAACACCTTGATGGAAGAATTACAGTAAAATGTAATTATTGTGATAAGAAGTACCAATGGTCAAAATCCGATGACTACAGAACGTACCGGAAGCATATAAGCTCAAAACATCTGGACAAAGAGGTAAAATACACAAACACAACAACAAATTGATAGGTATGCAACTAAATCAAATGCTTTATTTCATTACTCAGATGAGCAAACTAGACGCAAGTTTACTAAGATGATTGCTACTAATGGTTTATCTTTTAGTTTTGGACAAAAAGTTGGTTTTAAAGAATTTTGCAGGGGTACATTAAATCAACAAATGTGTGATCGGGCAAGGGAAGACAGTTCTCACATTGAGTGCCTATTTTAGAGTTAGTGTTGGGCACCATTTTGTCTAAGGTCACTTTTGGACCTCTTTGTACAAACTTAGTTTTTTCATATATGAGATACAAAGGTTGTTTGGTAAAAATAAAAAATAAAAAAAATTCACTGATTTATAGAGTAAAAGATAGAAGAGTGAGAGTTGAGGCCTGATGAAGAGTGTCGAAAAAAATGATTGTTCTTGCATTCTGACATTCTGCAATATCAATGACTAATTTAAAAAAAAAAGTTATAAAATTTTGACTTTAAAGTCAAAAATTTCGGAAGATATATGCTCCCATTGTGCAGGTGTGCCAAGCACACAGGGAGCCAAAAATTAAATAAAGTGCTAGAGATCCTCTCTAGCACTTTGTATTTAAGACTCAACTGACTCTTAGACTAAAAGTCTAAGAGTCACTTGAGTCTTTGACTGGCGCAAAGGATAGGCGTGGCCTGCCATTTGCGCCCAGCAGTAGCCAAAAGTAAACCACACCTGGTGTGGTCTACTTTAAAGATTAAATTTTTTTTATTTTATTTTTTACGGTTTTTGAACCGGAACCGGCAGTTCCAATTCCAGAATATTAGTTATCTTAACCGGAACCGTACGGGCGGTTCCGGTTTCAGTTCGGTTAGCACAGTGCACGATTCGGTTTGAATCATTCGGTTCGAACTTAACCGTGGTCATTCCTAATTAGGGAGAGATATGAGCCCAAATTATTTTGAAAATTTGAAATGCCGAGAAAATTTCATGATATGAAAAGATCTTCAAAAATTCACACACTAGATTGACTGAATTGAAGGTTCAAAAATCCGCAAACTAGATTGGCAGTGAATAATATGCAGTTGATAGAAGTCATGACCACATATTTATGGGTCATTGGACAATGTTTGATAAAAGTCATGACCACATATTGATGGATCATTGGACAATATATGATAAATGTCATGACCGCATATTGTTGGATCATTGGACAATATATGATAAACGTCACGACCACTTATTAAAGGGTCATTGGACGATATATTTGAAGAATTCGTGATGGATTTAAAAGTTCCCAAAATAAGAGAAAGCGAAAATCGCAGTATTAAGGTTAAATATGACCTGAAATAGTTAATGATTGATTGCGTATTTTCCTCTTGAAGAAGGAATATGCATATATTATATGTCATTATGTACTCTTTAAAGAGTCGGGAATGAAGTTATTATCCTCGTGAACAAGAAATAATATATACCATTATGTGCTTAATAAAGAGTTGCCAATGAACTTATCAGTCAATATTAATGATATAAACATATATCAATGAAATACATAAAGTGCTTAATGATGTTAGACGAGGATTTTGAAATTAAAAATTTATATGTGAAAACTAAATATTATCTCAACTTGAAGATCGAGTAGTTCCTTGAAATGAATTTATACACCAGTTAGCCAATAAATGATTTTGATTGGCTACTTAGACAAGCCACTATATAATGGGCTACTTGGGTACTAGCTACTCCCTCCGTCCCATTTTGGTTGTCTGGTTCGTTTAACGAGGTTTGACTGAAGTTATTTTTAATCCAATTTTTCATAATATTAAGTTTAGTATTAATATATAAAATTTATATATTTAGAAACTACATCAAAAGTACTATTAAACACAAAAAATTAAATTTAAAAATAATAAAAAATTACTAAAGAAAATAAGCAATGAAAAAATAGTTGGTTTGACCAATGAATAGTAAATAGGACAGGTAAAATGGGACGGAGTGAGTATTATTATTATATCTCCATGATGCCAAGTCCTAAAACTGGTTGTACTATATTTTACCCCATTGTCTAATAAGGAGACAACAAAGATTATGTTGCACCAATGGTTGAGAAATGAGTATATTATGAAATTTTTTACTAGACATTATGATGTCAATATTATACCCACATGAGCTCTATAAGGAGTCACGAGATTATTATAAAATATGTATTCACCCCATTATTGACAATTGAACATGTTTGTTTACAAAATCCCTCTCTACATTTTGAAAATTTAATATAAGGGATTTGAAGAATATTATCTTCAGGGGAGTATAATGAATCATAAATATCATGCCCTGAAGTTTACATTGGGGTTATGGTTGTACTCTTTTTCCTTTAGCTAAGTTTTTTTTCACTGGGTTTTCTTAGCGTAAGATTTTTAATGAGGCAACCAGTGCAACACATAATTAGAATTTTCTAGCGAGGTTTTTAATGAGTCATGAGTATGATAAGATAATGGTCAAGAGGGAGTGTTATGAATATTTTATTAATGCGTGACCATTATCTCAGATATTGTATTTTTGGACAAATGAAGGTTCAAGTGTCCTTTGGAGTATTCAAAAAAAAAAGTGTCATTTGGAGTATCGAAAGGTTAAGATTGTTACCTATATATATAGGCCCATATGTTTCTTTGTAATATGTACACTGAATGTACTATCTTGAAGACATCAAGAAAATTCATCCATTCTCTCCATATTCTCTCCATGTTCTGCAATCTCTCTTCTTGTTGTTACTTGCAAATTCTCCAATTCCATAACAAGTTTTTTTTTTTTTTTTTTTAATTTAAGTTGTGGGTTAAGCTAAACCCACATTTAAAGTTGTAAAAAAAAAAATCAAAATCTCTTATAACTCTATTCATCCTTCTAGATGTATTCTAAATCGGTACCATCATATGAGTTCTATGCTACTAACGTTAGTAAAAAATAATGTGGACACAATCGCAGCAAAATACAAAGTGAAATTTCACATTATTTTATCTATTTCCATTATGTGGATAAGGCATACAAAGCACAAACATTATAGTTATTACACATTGCACACACATTTTAGACATTTAATGGGTACTAAATAAATACATAATTATGTTTTTAGTGATAGCAATACTTGATTTAGATATGCTCCAAGAGCCCATATAGAGAAAATGTTTCTGTATGCAGAATAGCTTATCATGCAGTTCTTGTTAAATACTCCCATAATACCCTGTCATATACAAGCTCCATCATAATATACACATCATACTCAACTCCAATAAATATAAAAAATTATATTATTAAGATAGATGCAAAAAAAAAAAACAAAAACAAAAACAAAAACAAAAAAAGAACAAAAAATAAAATAAAAAATAAAAAATCACCTGTTGTGGAAAATCTCCATTTTCCATTTGGGAATTGATTAACAGTTTAGCTGCTTGGTGGAGTGAGGTGGGATCTCTCTTGGCCTTACATCAATAAAAAAAAGTGGTAAAAAAAGTGCACATTGTATACTAACCATAATTGATTTTTATGCATTAATTAATCTCATACAAAGATTTTGTGTCAATTATTTTGATTTTTTGTCCCACAATTATTATTACATCTTTGTAGCATGTGATCCATAAGTAGTATTAATTTTATCACATTTAATGCACAATTTTTAATTTTTTAACCACATTTAATCCTTCAATTTTGACCAAACTTCTGGTAGAAAATAGTTAAAATGCATTATATTTTCATTTCAACCAATTTGAAAACCTTGACACTTTTGGAGAGAAACATTATGATTGCAAATGGCAAATATGATCCATTCTAATTATTTTTGGGAAAATGACACTTTTTCTTCTTCAATTATAATAGTATAGTTTATTTCTCCCCTCAATTATAGGCACATCCACTTTCCCCCCTTAGTTCTCCTCAAAGTGAATGTTTTTACCTAAATCCATTAGCTATTTACGGTTGGCATCCAAAACTCTAAAAAATGATTGATTTTTTTTAAATAGAAATATTAGCTAAATCATTCAATATCATTGTTTGTATTTAGCCCAAACATACGAAATAAATAAGATAAGTTATCCTAATTGTCGTTTTCAAATCCTAATTACATGTCCAAAAACGAGAATTGAGAAAAATTATATCTTGTCTATTTTATATGCTTAAATTAAAAGAATAATGACATTATGATATTTAATTGATATTCAAAAAAAAAAAAAAACAAACTCTCATTTTTAAAGATTTTAGATGTACCGTGAAAAGTTAATGAGTTTAAGTAAAAATAGTCATTTAGAGATAATTGATGGAGAAAAGTGTCATTTGTAGGGGTTTAGTTACAATTAAAGAACCAAATGCAATAAACAATATACCAAATGTAGAAAGAAAATCTTGGGATCAATGTAAAAATGACCTAATAGTTGTGGGACAAAATATGAAAATAATTTATTTTGTGCTCAATATATTTTTACAAAAAATTTCGTAATAACTAAAAGATATCATGTCTAATATTATAAATAGAAGGGATAAAGTACAAATAAGTCATCGTACTATTTGGGAAACAGCAATTAGGCCATCGAACTCAAATAACCCCCAAATAAGCTACTGAACTTGGTAAAAAAGAGCAATTAAGCCACTAAACCCGTAAAAAAAAGCAATTAACATTTTTAACAGGTTAACTTAGGGTTAAAGTACAAATAAGCCACTGAACTATCTGGGAAACATCAACTAACCCATCAAACTCAAATAACTCCCAAATAAGCCACTTTTTTTAAAAAACTTTTTTTATGAGTTAATTTCATTTTTTTTGCCCTAAATTTATAGGTGACATTCCAGTTTTAGTCATTTTTTTTATCAGAATATCCTTATTTATTTTTTTTTATGAGTTATGGCCAAATATTTATTTAATCAAATAAAAAAAATTAAATCTTTGGATCAATGTAAAAATGACCTAATAGTTGTGGGACAAAATATGAAAATAATTTATTTTGTGCTCAATATATTTTTACAAAAAATTTCGTAATAACTAAAAGATATCATGTCTAATATTATAAATAGAAAGAGACATTGAAATATTTGTAAATAAAACGTTAATGGTTATTTATAAAAATCTTATCTCCCACTTTTATTTACAAAATTACCTGACCAGCTTCAATAAGAGCCAACATAGCCCATGCAGTATTCACAATGTGCCATTTGTTGCCTTCAATATTTGTATATACCTATTCTCCAATAGCATATTTATGTAAAATAATTAAGAAGAAACAAATAAGACTTTTGTAAAAACATAAAAATAATAACGGAAAAAAAAGGAGATGCATTAACAATACAATAGAAAAAAAATCAGAATATAAAATCAGTAGGTTGTAGAATCAATTTTATTTTTTTTATGTAGAGAGATAAAAATACTCGTGTAAAATTGCTTCAAAAGGTGCCCAAACCCCTATCAAAGTGTTTTTTTTTTTAATTTTATTTTGCAACATAAGAAGGAGTGGGGAGAGAAAAAGAGAGGGAAAAGAAGGAAAGACAAAAAAAAAAGGTATAAAAAAAAAGAATATTAACGAGCCCAAAGGGCTGGGCAAGCCTAGTGCACAAAATGCATCACAGGAAAAGTTATGTTTTTAATTTTTTTTTTTTAATTGTGAGGCCCATAAAAATTTTACAGGAGAAAAAATTATTTGTGCAATTTTTTTCCCTTCCTCTATTCTCTTCCCTCCAACTTAGCTTCCTATTCTCTTCCAAATCTATAAAAACTCCACAAAAAACCTCTGATGAGGTTACTATCCTTTAAAGAAATAACTATACCGAGAAAACTTTTTAAATATCTTATTCTCGTGCCTCCAAAAAATGAAATGGAAAAAAATCTTTTAAAACTATTCTTCCTATTTCTTTTGACTAGGATGGAACCAAAATGGAAGGACCAAACCCTTTTTAATAATAAAATAGTAATATAAATAAATATTTAAAGGGAAGAAAAGGCATTACCTTGTCCTGGCATGAAAGATAGCTTTCTCCCCAGCCACCAGAAGGGAGTTGCTTAGAAAGTAGGAAATCACAAGCTTTCTTAATGCCATGGCAAGTCTCATATGTGTTCCCTCCAACAACTAAACCTCTTATGCCAAACCATGTCCCATAAGTGTAGCACACTCCCCAAGATCCATACCTTCCATTAAAATAATTTATTACAAATTTCACTTTTATTTTTATGGAAAAGTGGTTATAATAATAGTAATAGTAATAATAGTAATAGTAATAATAATATTATATTATGAGGGGGAAGGGGGAAAAGAATATGGTGAGAATAAAGTACGAATTCAAAGTATATTATATTCTTTGGTAGGCAGAAATAAAATTTTTAAGAATTAAAATGAAAGGACTAAAATGCACTTGGTAATAATAATAATAATAATCATCATCATCAAGAGTAATATTGTAATTTCATATCTCTTTTTTTTTTTTTTCCTTTCCACCATCCACCCCCTATTGGAATTCATAGGGGGAGCCCTGTGAATTTCAATTCCACAAATGAAGGGATCAAATTGCAATTTTCCTCCAACAAAAAAATGTAATTGTGCTCCGCTAAGAATTAGGTTGTAGCTATACAACTACATCCTACCAATCAGCCTGTTAATCTAAGTATATAACTTATCATTTATCTAGAGATTCAACATTTTATTAGATATATATTTGTCTAGAATTACAAACCAGGAACCATCAGGGAGTTGGACGGTTTGTATGAAAGTGAGAGCCTTGTTAATGCATGCTTCTATTTCTTCCCTTCGGTAGCCAGGATGCAATTTTGTGAAATATTTTAGAGCTATGATTGCTGAAGAGGTGCACTCCACATACCTGCATATATATATATATTTGTTGTCAATGTGTATAACTAAGAAATCACAACATGCATATTGTGTAATATAATTATCTTTTGCTCCAAAAATTAAATAGTCAGGGCTAGACTAGAGCAATGTTAGTTAAGTCTCGAACTAGATTAGTTCTAAACTAAGCTAATTAAATTGAGTTCGATATAATTGAGTAATCACTTTTAAATATTATATTTAATTAGTATTATATGGTGAATGATTTGATCTTACGGGTAATCAATGATGATTTCTCCAAAAGTTTCGGATGGATTAAACATCTGCAATTAGGAGGCACATGCATGCATGAGCTAATTAAGAAAAACGTACGTACTATGTTAACTTAATTGATAAAATTAAATAATGCATTTAAGATTTGTTGTCTTATGTACTTCTAGCCATGGATAAGATCTCGTGAGCTCATATGTTGCAAAACCTCCACTATTATTCTGCACGATAAAAAAAAAAACATATATATAATGAGGTTATTGAGGTATTAATGAATCCATTAATTTTAGATCACGAATTAAACTCAATTAATGTATTATGTATACCTGTAGGGAGAGAAGAAAATCGACAGCATCATATAACCTACTAGGTTCTATTGCTTCTCCAACAACATCATCTGGCATTCTTGACAACATTAATGCTCCCTGAACTCAATCCAAGTTAATCACTCTCAATAAATCATTGATATACATTTATATTTAAGATGAAAGGTGTATGTAAATTGTAATACTGAATGTAAAAAGCAAAATGTTATTTATCCCTCACAAGATTTTACTAATATTTTCCTTGTGGTTTATATTAATTGGGTGTCATAATTAGCCGACCACACACACTTTTAATTAATAATTAAATGATGCCATGTCAAAAAGAGAAATTGGGAAGGAAGTTTTTAGGAGGGGTATGTAACATTACACGTAAAAATGTACAGAGTATTATTATTATTTTTTAAAAAAAAGTAATGTAAATATATTTATAATTTTTAATAACTTGTGTAAGTGGTTGGACGTACAGTCGGTACGTACAGATGGGTGTGCCTACTTTTTATTCACATTTTTATGTGAGATATTCTAACATTTTCCAATTTAAGATTAAAGAAAAGTAATGTTACAATGAAGGTGTTTAGGGCATCTCCAGTTTTGAGGGGGAATTATTAAAAACTGACCTTTAGGGCTTCTCCAGTGCAATCGGAAATAGACCAGCCATCGTCTGGTGTGGATAAGGGCCATCCACCTTTACTACTATGCCTAAACCAGGAGCTCATGTTGATACCACTATCTTCCTTAATCTACAAAACAAAATTTGAATACCCATCATGTTTAGTGAGTCCTATAAATTATTTATAAAGGAAAAAAAAGAAAACATTTCTTACTCAAGACTGTACTTTTAAATTGTAAATTTTTGCATTGTCTAAATTAAAATATATGTATAGAGGATAGTTAAAATTAGGTATCTTTTGGTGGTCGGAAGAATTACAAAATTTAATTAATTAACTTCATTTTTAATCCATCTACTATATGAGAGAAAATTTACTTTTTATTATGTAGATAAAAGAAATGACATCCAGCTAGAGATAATAATTGTGCAAATAAAATCAGGGGAAAAAATTCAAATAAGCCCCCAAATAGTACTTGTAGACTTGTAGTTGAGCCCCTTAATTAAAACAATTCCATCAAGACCCCCTAAGTCGAAAAAGAAAAACTGGTTATTGTTAATTTGATGTTGACTAAATTTTCACATGTGTTAATTTTTTAGTGTGGAGATGACTTGGTATTTGATGTGGCATTGACTTAACATAAATTATACAATTTTTAAATTAATTATTATTTATGTCAAGTCATTACCGCACGTGAAGCCTTTTGTTACAATGTAACATTCTCGACCTACTGAAGTACAAAGAGTCAACAATCGCCTCTACTGAGGCTCAAACCTACTCCCTTCCATGTGAAAATGTAAACCGGGTGCCACTAGACCACAATGTCTTTGGCAACACACGTGAAAGCCTAGTTAGTGCTAAATTAATTGGTAACCTTTTGAATAGGTCAAATTCTAACTTAATTGCATTTTTTGCCAGTTCAAAAAAAAAAAAGTATTTTAACCTGTGAGGCATTGATGAAACAAATGAAAGAAATGAAAATGAAACCTGTGAAGCATTGATGAAGAAGTGTGCTTTTCTAAGCATTGAGCCATATTCATCACAAAGATTGGTTGCTACAATTGCTTGAACGGCGAAACCAACATCCCACAATTGCGATCCGTTATATCCCTGTTTTTATATCATTATTTTTTTCAATAACAATAAATACCACTAATTCAAATTAATAACAAATGTTGTACTTAAATCTAACACACACACACACACAAAAAAGTGTTGTGACCTAACATATTGTATTGAGTACTGTTAACACGGATGTTAATGATACCAAATAAAATGTGCTACATATAATAATTACCGTCATTTTCATGCCGTCTTCAGCTAGCCAAAGATAATCCTTAATTCTTGAGAGGTGATGTTTGACTGCAAAGGAGTCTGGCTCCTCTATCCAACGACAAAGCATGTTTAAGACCTGCATTTTTAGTTCATGTGAGATGAACACATGTTTAAAAAATTATTAGAATAACATATAATCATAATAATAAGCTTTTGCAATGGGACTAACTATATTATGATTCTGATAATTCAATTACTAGCTAATTCTAAGTTAGTTATGAATTATTATTGAGTTAAAGACAGGAAAATAGATACCATCTATGATAAGAAGTCGGAAATTATTCTGTGGACCTTGGTTTTTCTTTGGTAAATTCACGGGTTTTTATCCGTTCGTTTAATGGACGGTTTTGAAGATCAAACCCGGGTTCTCCGGAAATTCTTCCCCACAAAGAGAGCTCACTTGCCACTTGAGCTACCCCTTTGGGGTGTAGATCTTGGTTTTGAATGTTCACAAATTACCTTTTAAATATTCACAATTTAGGACCAAGGTCCACCTTGCAAGATGGACCTTGGTCCATGGTATAACAACTCTTTTTTTTTTTTGATCCTTTTCTTGTGGTACTCACCCTGGGAGGGCTTGATCTTATGACCTGCCATTTGGGAAAGTCACTACATGCCATTTGACAATCGTTATATCGTGGACTAGGGTCCACAGTGCAATAATGTGGACCATGGTTCAATACACATAATTCATATTTAGAATGCACAGAATTCATGTTCAGAATACATATACACATAAACACGATATAATGAACATTAATTTTGTGTATTATATAACTGATGACACTTAAACACTTAACGGAATATACATAATTCATGTTCATTACATTATATTTATGTGTTGTATTATGAACATGAATTATGTGTATCATAAACATGAATTATGTGCACTATGAAGTCAAATTCTATATATTGAACTAGAGTCCACGATATAATTTACGGCCACTTGATCACAAGTTCATTGGTATAATAACTCATAAGAAGCAATATAATGGATTACCTTGTTGACAGGCCCAATGCAAACATAGTTAGACGTTTCATCTTCATACTGGATGTGGTCCATTGCAAGGTTGAGTGCCTTTTTCCTTAGATAATTGAATGGCCATTTATTTAGAAGAGGCTCAACTATGTTCTGCAGACCATCCCACACAATGTCTTGTATTGCTGGGTGAGGATAGTATAAATCTTCCTGCAAAACATTGCAGATATATATGCCATTTGTAATTCTATCTCAATTGCATTATGAGGTGTGGTTTGGTGGATTGGTTTCGTCAAGATGGTCACGGTTGGATTATATTGTACTAATGGAATCATTTTAACTAGATCCTTACTCATCCAATCGAAATTTTTTACATTAAAAATTTCTATGATTAGAGTAGTGAATCGTTCCAATCACTCTGCTTTAATTTTATCAGACCCTCACTTCTCTAATTATAATTTTTTTTTTCAATTGATGCAATAAACTACTCTAGTTATTCTTTGTAAGTCCATTTAGATGAACTGCTCTTTGAACAATAAATCATTTCAATTGCAGAAATTTCCAACTAGAAAAATTAAAGTTTAATGAGAATAGTGTACTTGATGTGAGTTTAATTTCACCTCATAGCCGCGCTATACATCTAGGAATACTATAAAGTGAAATGCAATTTGTACGTACATTTTGTCATGCAATTGTGTGAAAAATATGATTGTTATTTAATAAATGATTTCTGGTATAAAAAATTTCAAAAATAAAAATATAAGAAAAAACATCAAATCCAACACTATCATATCAATTATCAAAGATGAAATTCAAGTATGTTTATGCTACAAAACAAGGATTTAAACAATAAATTTTTTTTTTCAAAAAAAAAAAAAACAATAGAACAAACCTTAGCACATTGGTTTCTTGCCAAGTCCCAATCAATTTGGTGGTAATCATTATTGTAAAGCTCCGTCCTCAGTGATAAAATGGTGGAATTACTTGGGCCCACATATTTCTTCCCGTATAAATATGACATTGGCAAATATACCATCCGACAGTGACACCACATGCGACCTACATCTTTTGTTCTTTAGTATATATGTATGGATTATTAAATATTCATGAAATCAGCTTTCAACTTCGTAAGTAATTTCACGTTTTAAATATCACAAATATATGATAGATATAGAATTGTAAATGTGAAATATTTAGTTAATGTTTTTGAATTTTTTTTTTCCAAATTTAGAGTTTTGCACTAGCCTGAGATAAAAGGGGAATTTTTTTTAAAAAAAAAAAAAAAAAAAGTGTAAGTGTATAAATAGATCGAACCTGGATGTATGGGAAGAATGTATGGAAGAAGCCATAGTTCTGGTGGAAGAGGATTGTTGCCTCTCCATTCATATACACCAAGTACCTAACAATTGCATTATTGCTCATTATATATTTTAAAAAATAAAGAATATATATTCCATAATTCTCCATAACATATAAAAATACGGAGTAACTATTTAATAGTAAATGATTAAATAATACAATTATTAACTAAGTTAATTAGATTACTTATTGATACCATGTATATGCATATCCGTGACAAAGTCATACTTTTATTGGTGCACAAAATATAAACCCATTTTTTTTCTTTAGAATTGGATGGGTTAAAGATCGGGAATAAAATCTTAGTTAAACTTGTTTTTGTGAGGTGAAGTCAAATTTAAAAAAATATTAACGTATCAATGATAGAGATGAAAATTAAAGAAGATCGAACTACCGAGAGCCATAGTTTTCCCCATGAGGGAACAAAGGTAGCACCACCATGATCAAGTATCCATTTTCTTGCTTCCTTCATGGCACCATTTCCACCATCACTTTCTTCTCCAAGAATTCTCAAGCTCACATAATTAAGGGCAGTACAGAACATGGTGCTGTGTCCTTCTATATGTAATCCCCACCCTCCATCTACATTCTGCATGCATGAAATTATGAAATTTTACTGAATTAATTATACCCTCAAAATCAATATATTTATTTCTAATTAATTATTCGTAATTTTATCCCAAAAATGTATGCTTTTTTTTTTAATAAAAGAAAAATACTGAGATATTAATTAATTTTATAAATTACCTGATGATTATATATGTAGCGGAGGATCTCCTTTTGGTGCTCCTCTTGCAAAATTGCATGTATTGCCCCCATCACTGATAACCCTATAACCTACAAATGAAATGTTAAGAATATGATTTTTTGGTGCTCCTCTTACTATATATATAAACTCTTTTTTGTTTTTTTTTTTTTGTTTTTGTTTTTAAATTGTGTTTATTATATAATATCTTTTTCACTTGAGTGTAGTGACATTTTTATTATAATTTATCTAAAATTAGGATTTGTAGACATAATTTATGTAAAATTAGGAATTGTAGATATATAGATCGAACATTGATGAGGATCCATATAACAGGTTTTTTTTTTTTTTTTTTTTTTTTTTTTTT
>NC_044918.1:21110268-21195127 GCF_003576645.1 Ipomoea triloba | reverse complement strand
ATTTTTTTTTTTTTTTTTTTTTTTTTTGTCAAGGACCTTGTGGTCTAGTGGCAGCAAGTAGCTTCCTTATAGGAGAGGTTGTGGGTTCTGAGGCGATATTGATTCTTTGTGCTTCAATAGGTTGAGAAAAAATAGTTATGAACAAATAATGCATTGTAATAGAGTCAATATTGACTCTTTGTGCTTCAATAGATTGAAAAAGTAGTTATGAACCGATACTGCATTGTAATAGAGAGTAATATTCAAAAAAATATAACAGGTTTTTTTTTACATAAAAAAATTTATAAAATTCTTAATTTGTTAAAGAGAGATGAGGAGGAAGCTAATAAGGGGTGTTACCAAAAAAGGCAAAAGAAATAAAGGCCCAGAATAGTCAGCAGGCCAATGGCCATCATGAGCTTGGATGGTAGAGTAAAACCTCAATCCTCTCCTCAATGTCCTCACCACTGCTTCCTCACTTATTTCTTCCTCACTTCCAACTTTCACTTGTTGCAATCCCATTTCTTGTGCCTTCTCCTTCTCAAACTATATGCATATGGAAAAAGTCCCCAAAAAAATAAAATAAAATAAAATAAAGAACAATAACATTATATATACACACAAGCTTTAGGTGCGTGGTTTTACTTCTTAATGTGCATTGTTTTCCTTCCTAATGTGTGTGATTTGTATGCTTAAGGTGTGTCAGTTGTTGAAACTTAATGTGCGCCATTTTAAAACTTTAGGTGAGTGGTTTGTGTTCTTAAGGTGCTTTGTGTGTGTGCTTAAAGTGCGTGATTTGTATACTTAAGGTGCGTCATTTTAAAACTTTAGGTGAGTAGTTTGTATTCTTAAGGTGCTTTGTTTGTGTGCTTAAGGTGTATGCTTTGTATACTTAAGGTGCGTCATTTTAATGCTTAAGCTGCGTAACTGTACAACCGCATGAGAAGCTATACCCGCACCCAAACCCTTCCATATATATATATATATATATATCAAATAATAACGCGTTCCTAGAGATCAGAGAACTAAGAATCAATCAGAGTCGTTCATTTGGAAAGATTTAACAACGATGCTTTAAAACATGGAGATAGAGTAAAAACACATGGTGACACTATAGAATGCATATTCACTTAACAACATGCATCCCGTGATAAGTAAAGGTGTAGTGAAATTCACCACCTTTTACAATTTATGGTTTTTTTTTTTGGTTTATGGTTTTGCTTTTTAAATATTGTTTAGAAATAGTTCACGTTAGAGTTAGTCATTATTTGCCTTTAGGGTGAACCTAGTAACAATATAAAGTACATCGATCAATAATATTACGTGCACCACGTGACATTATCATTAATTGATGTGAAAGTTAATTGCACTTAGATTTAGTTAATTATACCGAATGTGAAAGTTATTATTTATGGTTTAGCTTTAGATTAGTTTTATTTGGATTTATCAACATATATATTTCTAGTTTTACTTGCAGTCTATAGTGCTGAATGTTGCACTTTATAGTATTGTTACTTGTACTTTAAAGTTTGAGTTATTTATAAAATATCACCGCATTTTTTCTATAATTACTTATAGATATTTCTAGATGTACGACTCTGATTGTTCATAGTTTTCACGAGTGCGCCCATAATGGGTGGTAAAGGGATCTAACCCTAGTGGTGGATGCATTGACTCTTTGAACTGAAAAAGTTTGAGAAAATATAAAACATATACTATTTAATTTGTAAAGAATCATAAGTGTTTCATATATATATAGAAAAAAAGTGTTACCTGCATTCTCATTAGGAGATCGGAACTAGGTTTGATCTCGAAACGATTTTTGTGAAAGTTTGTACGAAGTTTTTCGACTTGCTCTCGTTCTTCCGGTGTTCCGAGGTTTGGATCGAACTCCCAATACTGACGACCAATGTGATTGTTTACACTTCTAAGCCACGGATCATCTTTCCCCTCATAGAGTTTAAGCTTCCACAATTTCTTTTCTTTTAAAAACTTTCTCCTTTAGTAGTTTTTTGACGTATTATAATTTATAAAAGTTCTGTACACCAATAATTAATAAATTATTGTACAAAATAATGAAGAGTAAAAAAATATTAAATACACAATATATAATAAGAGGATGTAGTTAATTAGCAAGCATAGGCATAGGCATATATATATATATAATATTTGATGCACCACCGTTGTATAATATGCTATACAACGGCGGTGAACAACAAGATGACACCTCGTCAAAAAATAAATTAAAAATTGACTAGGCCCTTTAATTGCAAAATAGATTTCTTTCTAAATTATTATATTAATAATTACATAATTTAATTACAACTAAATTATTTGAAGTATTTAAAAAATTATTGTTTATTCATAATATCTTTCTAAACTCCTAAACTTAAAAATTTTAGAATACAATTATATATACAGCAAAACTTCAATGAAATTTGATTGTGTTTTTAGGACTGGTTTTTAAGAATGTTTTGCTAAATTTCTGGATATGGTGGCTTCCTTGAACAACTGGCTAGGATCCTCTTTTTCTCCCGACCATGACCCTCAGACGTCTCGGCCGCCGGAGACAATTGTCCAGTGCTGCTGATTATTGCTTTATGTAGTTCAGAGGAAAACGAGTTCAATAATAAATGGAACCTATTCTCATAAACTTCAATAGTAAGTTCACTCAACATACACAGCTGTATGTGTGCTCAGAAATTTGTATCAACTAAATCAATTATACATGTAACCTTCAAATCATTTTCCAGAATTTGGCTCAAAGAGATAATTTACACTACAGAAATTAGAACAAATCATAAAAACAAATACTCCCTAAAGAATGAAGAAGAAGATGGACGAATATCACCTGATCGTAAACAATGTTGGTTGGAATTTCCTTGTTTATAATCTTGTCAAATCTTTAAAAATATTTATTTATTTTTTTTTAAAACAATAATTAGAATAATTTTTTTTTATATAATTTGATGTTATGACATCATAATTAAGAGAAATTTGGAAGTAATCTATAAAAAATGCTATTTGCACAATTTTTAAGTTTTTACTTTTTAGTGGCTCAATTGCACACTTTTTTGTTTGATGGTTCAATTGCACAATGTGTAAAAGTTCAGTGACCTATTTGACACTTTTTCCATAAAAATTTTGTCAAATTTGTAAGATTTAAGACTCATAATTATGAGCCAAAGACCTTGTGGGTTAGTGGCACCCGATTTACACTTCCATGTGGAAGCTGAGGGAGTGAGTTCGAGTCTCAGTAGACCTTGTGGTTTAGTGGCACCCAATTTTATAAAAAAAAAAAAAAAAAAAAAAAAAAAAAAAAAAAAAAAAAAAAAAAAAAAAAAAAAGGACTCATGAACATAATATTGCTTGCAATATCGTGTTAATCAGTCTCAAATATATATATATATATACTCATTAATATTAATAGTACGTACTTGGTACAACTCGTCACACTTGTGTATTTGTACCATTTATAAACAAGACAAGACATACTTTCCAGCACCATAAAGTTTCTCCCTATACACATATGTGGTGAGCGCGACAGAAATAAATGAGGATAAATATTTTCTTCCATTGTTATACCATAGAACAAGGTTCATATTATACTGTGAATTCTGGTCTAAAAATTATGTGTTTGTCGTTATCACATTATGTACTTACAGTTAACACTTTCTGTATATGCAAACAAATTGAAGGCACATATACCATAGAACAAGGTTCATATTATACTGTGAATTCTGGTCTAAAAATTATGTGTTTGTCGTTATCACATTATGTACTTGCAGTTAACACTTTCTGTATATGCAAACAAATTGAAGGCACATAACATGAGTTGTTTGAAGGCACATAACATGGTAAAACAAATACATAACATATTAACTACAGACGCATAAATTGTTAACTACATGCACAAAATATGTTATGTTATGTGCATGCAGTTAACATATTTTGTGCATGTAGTTAACAATTTATGTGTTTATAGTTTATCATGTTATGTATTTGTTTTACCATGTTATGTGCATTCAATTTGTTTATAGATACCGAAAGTTAACTGCAGGTACATAATATGTCAATTGCAAGTACAAAATTTGAATGTTATTTTTAGATCATAATCCACAATGCAAGGTAGATCCTAGTCCATATATGGCATAATTTGCTAATTTTATTGGAATCTAATTGCCTAAACCTTAGCTTATTGCAAAAAGGAATGAAAAATTACCTTGTGTTGCTGTAAACTATTGTGCAAGCCAAGAAATTCTTCCGTTTAATTTCCTGCAAATATTTATTTAAACAAATTCATAGATGGTGAATCACAGATATTCATATCTATTCATTGTAACATAATTTTACGCACTATTTTTTTCAATGTACATGTAGATTTAGCAGGAAATTAAAAAAAATAGAATATATAGTCATGTATATATGCAACAATGAAATTAATAAAGAAAATTAAATAGAAAAGCAAAGTTTATATAATCTCAACTTCATTTTCTCTCTTAACAAGGATTAAAAAAAAAGGAAAAAAAAAAAAGAAGGAAAAGTAGTTTCTGATCTCCAAAAATAAAGTTAGAATTTCTTTAAAAAAATAATATAAACTTCTCTACTATTAACTATGTAAATATGACTAAAAAAAATTGAATTAAGTATGAATGGCTTGAGCTAAGTTCCAAGATTTATCCCTATGATCGAGGACCTTAATCCAAATTAGATATATTTAATAGTCACAAATATATATTATAATATACCTTCAATTAAAAAATTGAAATTCATCACTACAAAGTATATACGAACTAAACTAACAATCTACAATCGTTATACCCTGCACCACGGTGCACATAACGACGTCGTTTTGGTGTTAGTGGACGCGGATGCGAATGACTCCATGGAATTCATTATCTATAATACACATAATCATTATCTAGAATACAAAGAACGTTTGCCTAGAATACACAGAATGTTTGCCCAGAATACACATAATATTGACACACAATACACAGAACTCATCCTCCTAACATTCGAATGCATAAACACATCATAACCTGTGTTAATAACATGAATACACAGAATATTGACACAAAATACACAGAACTCATCCTCCTAAACATTTGAATGCACAAACACATCACAACATGTGTTACTAACATGAATACACATAACGGATGCCTAGAATACACAGAACGGTTGCCTAGAAGACACAGAATATTAACATAAATACAGAGACCGGCCGAAACGGGAAACGTGATTTCTAAAAAAAACGGACGATTAGTTTACAATGCTCAAAACGACGTCGTTTAGGTACGTGGTGCACATTGCTATGTGCACCGTGGTGCACGGTATAATTTGCCAACAATCTATGCTTAGACAGACATATGGACCCCGTGGAGATTATATTTATTTTGGTGCTTTGCTAGTCGAAACTAAGTACCATATCAATAGTATTTAGCTGACAGCGTGAGCAATTTCCTTGAAAGCTTTTGCCAAAGTTTTGCCTTTATATATACTTCTTAGGAATCTATTTTTATAACAAAAAAATATCTAAAAAAAAATAAGGGGCAAGTGCAGAATGCAAACAAGTTGCAATTGTAGTTCTAACTTGGCTTTCATTACAATTAATGAAACATTATTTCTTTATATATATGTGTAAATTTAATTGATTGGATGTGGAGTACAATTATTTGTATTATATTAGTAAGCCTTGAATCAACTTGGATTTGCAATATATCCTTTAAGCATATTTCATTTATTGTGATCGAGATAAGCAAGTGTTTTGTTTGGTTGGAAATTTTACAATTAATAAAACATTATTGCTTTAAATGTGTATATTTAACTTATTGGATGTTGGAATACAATTATTTATATTATATTAGTAAGCCTTGAATCAACTTGGATTTGCAATATATCCTTTAAGCATGTTTCATTTATTGTGATTGAGATAAGCAATTGCTTTGTTACGTTGGAAATTTTATAATTAATGAAACATTATTGCTTTATATGTGTATATTTAACTGATTGGATGTTGATGTACAATTATTTATATTATATTAGTAAGCCTTGAATCAACTTGGATTTGCTATATATCATTTAACCATGTTTCATTTATTGTGATCGAGATAAGCAATTCCATGCTTTGATTCGTTGAAAATTTTACAATTAATAAAAAATTATTGCTTTATATTTGTTTGCTTTGCCATTTTCGCTTCATACTGAAAGTATGTGTTGCTACCTTTATCCATCTGAGATTTACTGATTTTATCACAAGGAGAAGCTTCAGAGTTCAGAATTCTCATTGCCATTATTCAAAAAATGATTCAACAAACCGAGTCACATATCCTGCATTGAGCTTTAATTTTGATTGGATTACTATTCGCTATGTAGTAACTACTTTGATGTTGAAGGTAAATTATTGTGTGGGTTGAAAACGATGTCATTTTTATGTTTAAAAGAATTCATTGTTTCATACATGTGTTAGAATAATAAATATTCTGGAGGTAAGATAATATATCTTATGAGTAAGAATAATGTACTTTATATGTGTTAAATAATCAAATTTTTAGGGGAAGAAAAAATATTTTATGAGTTAGAATAATGTATTTTATGTGTTACAATAATGTATAATGTACTTTATGTGTTAGAATAATAAAAATTTTGAGATAAGATAATGTATTTTATGAGTTAGAATAATGTACTTTATGTGTTAGAATTATGCATGTATTTTATCAGTTAAAATAATGTACTTTATGTGTTTTGGACCGTAGACACAATAATAATTGGATGTTGAACATATAGATTAAGCGATGTTTTAAATTGAGTTAATTACCGATTTGGTGCCTTGACTATTGGGATCTCACCACTTTGGTCCTCGACAATTTTTCTTGCTCAATTAAGTCCTCGACTTTGAAAAAATTAACCAATTTGGTCCTCCGTTTATTTTACTGTTTGATATCCGTTAAATAGGGTCCAGATTAGTAATTTTATTATAGTCAAGGGACCATTTCAGTCAAAAATTAATTACCGAAATGGTCCCTTGACTATAGCAAAATTACCAATTTGGTCCGATTTAACGGTTGTTTAACACCAAAATAAACGGAGGACCAAATTGGTTAATTTTTTCAAAGTCGAGAACCAAAGTGGTAAAATTCCAATAGTCGAAGGACCAAATCGGTAATTAACTTTTTTAAATTCATTGACGACTTCAAAGGACATTGATCCATATAGAAAATAAACGCTCCACGGCCCCCACAATAATAATTGGATGTTGAACATGCAGATTAAGAGATGTTTTAAATTCATTGACGACTTCAAATTAAAGTTCAGCGGTCCGATCCATATCGAAGTCAATGCTTACAAAGTTAATTAGTTGCAGACTCAATTGGTAGTGCTTCATTGAATTATTGTCTTGGTAGGATGATTCAATTAATGAGTAGGACAAATATATAAGTTGCCTCTATTGACTATTGTTATAAAAACATATATAATAAAAAATTATTAACATAGATATGAATTAAGGGGGACTTTTATAGATTTTTAAAATTTTTTATCAATTTTAAAAGTTTAGCGGTATTCAATTTAAACTTTTAAAGACTCTTTAAAAGTCTACCGGTATTGGAAAAATTAGTCTGAAGAACTTGATTGGCAGGAACAAAAGAGATTCTTCTGCCCTTGTATATAGATGTTCCGTTAAAGATACGGGCAATGAAGAATGAAGATCGCAAAGAGCACACAGAAACATGCTCAGAAGTTTGGAAAAATTGATATTACATATAGAGTATGCTATTCTTGAAAAATACTTGCTACTTTTCAGTACAAATCAGGCATTTAGAATTCTAAAACATCCTGCTGGTCATCGTCTTTTATTGCAACTCTTCTGTGCACCAAATGTACTCTTCCCACCCCCATACCCAATGTTTTATAAATTTTGTTGACATCATTTAACAGCAAATGTTTTGCTTGCGATCGCAGCAAAAATCTGATGAATATTTTAATTCGCACTTTTTCATTTTAGACATTTTGATAATTATATTTAGTGAAAATTGATTATATTTTCTTTATGTATAATATACCATATTTTTTGTGACAATCAATATTTATTTTTTATTTATTTTTACAATACATTAATTTATTTATGATTTATAAAAATATATTTTTGTAAGAAAATTATAAATAATATATTAATAGAAGTTTTTTTTTTTTTTGGAAAAATATATTAATAGAAGTTATGGAATGTTTGTAAGGGTGTATTCAATTTAGAGTTGTAATGACTTTTGTAGACTTTTTAATATGAAAATGTTTTTAAAAGTCTATAAATGTTTGTCCTACGGATATTTATAGACTCTTACAAAGTTGATGAAAATTTAAAAGATTCTAGGAAAGTCTACAAGAACTACTCTACAAAAGTTAATTAAAATCCATTACTTTGAAAGTCTTTAAAAGTCTTGATTGAATACACCCCCCTAAAGTCTTTTTAATACGAATTAAAATCTTGTTGGGATTTTTAAACCGAATCAAAATCCAAACCGAACTACAATATCCAACTGAATGGTTTAATTTTTTCAAAGCTAAACAAGTCATAATAAAAAAAAATTGAAACGAAGACCGATATGCCCACCCTACCCCTCTCCCTAATAATTATAAAGCTATGATCTATCTAATATTATTCTCATTTTATATATATATATATATATATATATATATGGAAAATTATAATTTATGTCCCTCCATAATATGTCAATTATCAATGTCACCCCAGAATTATTAGTGGTATAAATGTTGCCCCTCAATTTTTAAAACGATACATATATTGACCTTCAACTCTTCAAGTGCACATTTTTGTGCCTTTAAATTGAGTGCACAATTTTGGACCAATGCACAATTTTGGCCTTTGATTGCATATCTTTGTGCCTTCAATTGCACAATTTTGGCATTCGAGTGCACATTTTTGTGCCTTCGAGTGCACAATTCTAGGCCAATGCACAATTTTGGCCTTCGAATCCACATCTTTGTGCCTTCGAGTGCACAATTTTGGTTTTTCAAGTGCACATTTTTGTATCTTCAAGTGCGATTAGAAGTGTAAATTTTTTTAAGGGGTGTTGATCTGCCCAGATTAACGACTTAGATTTATCCGCATTTTTTACCTAAGGCTCTATTCTCACTTGATCCTAGACCTGCTAAATGCCAATTTGGCAGAGACTGTCTACATGCGTTAATTGTCTGGCTATACTGATAAATAGTTTTCTAATCATGTTTCCCTCTTGCAACAATCTCTGTATGGCCTTAAGCATGCCCCTAGGGCTTAGTTCCATTGCTTGCATGCGTTTTTATTATCAGTTGGCTTCTAGGCTTCAATAACGGATGTGTCCCTTTTTATTTACTCATAGGATTCTTCTTATTTCTACTTTTTGGTGTATGTAGATGACATCCTTATCATGGGGGGTGACTCTGCATTGGTGGCTGCATTGTTAGTCAAGTTGTCTGCTATATTTAAGATTCGAGATCTAGGAGATCCTAGTTTCTTTCTTGGAATCGAGACTGTGTGTTTGTTTGATGGTATGTCTCTCTCATAGTGTCGCTACATGACTGATATATTGAAGTGTGCTAGCATGACAGACTGCAAGTCGCTACCTACTCCAATTCATGTCTCTCTTTCGGTGATTGACTCTGTAGAACTATTTGATGATCCCACTAAGTACTGAAGCTTGGTTGAGGCTCTGCAATATCTGACTGTCACGGTTCTGGACCTGTCTTATGCTGTCAATCAACTCTGTCAACACATGTACGCTCCAACGGTGTCTCATTGGGCTCAAATGAGATATGTTGGGCACTTTAGAATTTGGCTTGCATTTGCGTAAATCTGTAACCAATGATCTCCATGCCTTCTTAGACTCTGACTTGGTTGGCTGTCCAAAAGATTGCAAATCTACAAAGTGGGTTTGTTGTATTCCTGGGCTCCAATCTCATCTCTTGGGTTTGCAAGAAGCAAAGGACTATAACACCATCTTCTACGGAAGCTGAATATAAAGCATTGGCAGATGCGTGTGTTGAGGTAACATGGATTATCTCATTGCTTCGTGAGCATGGCGTTGGCCGGGTTTCTGTGCCAAATTAAAGTTGTGGTGTGAAAATCTTGGGGCTACTTACATGTGTGATAATCTAGTCTTTCAGGCTCGCACCAAACATGTGGAGATCGACTATCACTTTGTTCGTGACAAGGTGGCGGCAGGAGAGATACAAGTGGATATTATTTCTACTAAGGACCAACTTGTAGATATCTTCATGAAAACTCTTCTGGGACCACGGTTTTCATTCTTTCGTGAAAAGCTTCAGGTTGCTTGCTCACCCTGCGCTTGAGGGAGAGTATTAATTAGGACTCTATCAGTCCAAGTTCTATTGTAACTCTTCCCTATGTATATAACATTTATATCCTGTGACTTTTGTGATTATTCCAGAAAATACAGTTCTCATCCTCTTATAAGTCTATTCATCCTTCTAGAGTTATTCTAAATGGACACCATCATATGAGTTCCATACTACTAATATTAGTAAAGAATAACGTTACACAATCCCAGCAAAATACAAAGTCAAATTTCACATTATTTTATCTATTTACATTATGTGGATAAGGCATCCAAAGCACAAACATTATAGTTATTACACATTGCACACAAATTTTAGACATTTAATGGGTACTAAATAATAAATACATAATTATGTTTTTGGTGGCAATAATACTTGATTTAGATATGCTCCAAGGGCCCATATGGGGAAAATGTTTCTGTAGGCAGAATAGCTTATCATGCAGTTCTTGTTAAATACTCCCATAATACCCTGTCATATACAAGCTCCATCATAATATACGCATCATACTCAACTCCAAGAAAGATCAAGAATTATTAAGAAAGATACAGAAAATATATGCAAAAAAAAAAATCACCTGTTGTGGAAAATCTCCATTTTCCATTTGGGAATTGGTTAACACTTTAGCTGCTTGGTGGAGTGGGGTGGGATCTCTCTTTGCCTTACATCAATAAACAAAAGTGGTAAAAAAAAAAATATGCACATTGTATACCAATCACAATTGATTTTTTTTGGGTGCTTTAATTAATCTCATACATGGATTTTGTGTCAATTATTTTAATGTTTTGTCCCACAATTATTACATCTTTATAGCATGTGATCCCTAAGTATTATTTTTAGCACATTTAATGCACAATTTTTAAATTCTTGCCACATTTAATCCTTCAATTTTAACCAAACTTATGGTAGAAAATAGTTAGAATGCATTATATTTCCATTTAAGCCAATTTGAAAACCTTGACACTTTTGGAGAGAAACATTATGATTGCAAATGGTAAATGTTATGAATTTTAATTATTTTTGGGAAAATGACACTTTTTCTTCCGGAATTATAATACTATAGTTTATTTCTCCCCTCAATTATAGCCGCATCCACTTTTCCCCCTTAGTTATCCTCAAAGTGAATTTTTTACCGAAATTCAATAGCTATTTACGGTTGGCATCCAAAACTCTAAAAAATGATAGGTTATTTTTTTAAATAGAAATATTAGCTAAATCATTCAATTTCATTGTTTGTATTTAACCCAAACATACAAAATAAATAAGATAAGTTATCATAATTCCCGTTTTCAAATCCTGATTACATTTCCAAAAACTAGAATTGAAAAAAAATTATCTTGTCTATTTTGTATACTGAAGTTAAAAGAATGATGACATTATGAGATTTAACTGATATTTAAAAAAAAAACAAACAAACAAATTAAACAAACCCTCATTTTTAAAGATTTTGAATGTCTACCATGAATAGTTAATGAGTTTAAATAAAAATATCCACTTAGGGATAATTGATGGAGAAAAGTGTCATGTGTAGGGGTTTAGTTACAATTAAAGAACCAAATCCAACAAACAATATACCAAATGTGGAAAGAAAATCTTGGGATCAATGAAAAAATGACCTAATAGTTGTGGGACAAAATATGAAAATAATTTATTCTGTAATCAGTATATTTTTATAAAAAATTTTGTAACAACTAAAAGATATCATGTCTAATAATCTACTATTATAAATAGAAAGAGACATTGACATATTTGTAAATAAAACATAGTGATTATTTATAAAAATCTTATCTCCCACTTTTATTTACAAAATTACCTGACCAGCTTCAATAAGAGCCAGCATAGCCCATGCAGTGTTCACAATGTGCCATTTGTTTCCTTCAATATTTGTATATACCTATTCTCCAATGGCATATTTATTTAAAATAATTAAGAAAGAAACAAATTAAATAAGACTCTTGTAAAAATTTATATTATAAGAATAATAAAGGAAAAAAAAAAGAGATGTATTAACAATACAAAAGAAAAAAAATCAGAATATAAAATCAGTAGGTTGTAGAATCAATTTTATATAAAGAGATCAAAATACTCGTGTAAAATTACTTCAAAAGGCCCCCAAACCCCTATCAAAGTTACCTTAACTCTACTAATTATTAGATCAATGGTTATTTGAGGTGAAATTGTTAATTATTGTAATGTGTTGGCTGAGTGATTAATATTATAATTGAATTTTATATGTTATACTTATGCTTAGAACATTACAAATATCCCAGGTTTTTGTCAGTTTTTTTTTTCTTTTTTTGCCACATAGGAAGGGGATGGGGAGAGAAAAAGAGGGGAAGGGGGAGGAAGCAAAGGCAAACAAAAAAAAAGTATTAAAAAAAGAGTATTAACTCTCCCAGAGGGTTGAAAAAAGCCTGGTCTGCAAAACGCGTTTCAGGAAAAGTTATGTTTTTAATTTCTTTTTTTAATTATGGGACTCACAGAAAAATTGTAGGAAAAAAACTTGTATATTCATGCAATTTTTTTTCTTTCCTCTATTCTCTCCTCTCCAACTTAGCCTCCTTCTCTCCCAAATGTGTAAAAACTCTACAAATTAAAAAACCTCTAATGAGGTTGTTATCAATCGTTTAAAGAAATAACTATAGTGAGAAAACTTTTTAAATATCTTATTCTTGTGCCTTCTAAAAATAAAATGGAAAAAAAAATCTTTTAAAATTGTTCTTCCTATTTTTTTTTTGACTATGATGGAACCGAAATGGAAGGCACCAAATCCTTTTTAATCATAAAATAGTAGTATAAATAAATATTTAAAGAAAAAAAAAGGCATTACCTTGTCTTGGCATGAAAGATAGCTTTCTCCCCATCCACCAGAAGGGAGTTGCTTAGAAAGTAGGAAATCACAAGCTTTCCTAATGCCATGGCAAGTCTCATATGTGTTTCCCCCAACAACCAAACCTCTTATGCCAAACCATGTCCCGTAAGTGTAGCACACTCCCCAAGATCCATACCTTCCATTAAAATAAGTTATTACAAATTTCACTTTTATTTTTATGGAAAAGTGAGTTATAATAATAATAATAATAATAATAATAATCACTAAGTAATACATTTTACACAGCATTTGGTTGGAAGGAAAGAATTAGGGGGGGAGGAATTATAATTCCGAGAATTGAAAGAATTGGATGAGAATAAAGTAGGAATGCAAGTTATATTCTTTGGTAGACAGGAATAAAATTTTTAGGAATTGAAATGAAAATACTAAAATGCTATTCGTAATAATAATAATAATAATCATGACCAAGAGTAATATTGTAATTTCATCTTTTCTTTTTCGCCTTTCCATCCACCACCGAATTCATAGGGGAGCCCTATGAATTTCAATTCCACAAATAGAGGGAATTACAATTTCCTCCAACCAAACAATATAATTGTGCTCCACTAAAAATTAAAATGTAGGTGTACAATTACAGCCTACCAAACAGCTCGTTAATCCTTTTATAAGTATGTAATAACTAATCATTTATTTAGAAATTCAAAATTTTATCAGATATATATTTGTATACAATTACAAACCAGGAGCCATCAGGGAGTTGGTTGGTTTGTATGAAAGTGAGAGCCTTGTTAATGCATGCTTCTATTTCTTTCCTTCGGTAGTCAGGATGCAATTTTGTGAAATATTTTAGACCTAAGATTGCTGCAGAGGTGCACTCCACATACCTGCACATATATATTTGTTTTCAATGTGTATAACTAAGAAACCATAACATCCCTATTGTGTAATATAATTTTCTTTTGCTCCAAAAATTAAATTAAATAGTTAAATGGATTTTGTTCAAGTTGTTCAATTAATTAATTTTCTAATTTTCCAACATAAACATGCAAGACACCAACGGTACATTAAAAAAAAAAAAAAAAAAAAAAAAAAGAGTCCAATGACAATACAATTAGCGGTGGCCAGAGGTGGGGCTAGACTTGACCAATGTTAATTAAGTCTTGAACTAGATTAGTTCTATGCTAATTAAGTCGAGTTTGAACTGACTAAGTAACCACGTTTAAATATTATTGACACAACTTTTTATGTATGATTGACTTGAATTCTTTACTTGAAAGTTGATTTTAAAATCCAAGAACATCGATCACATATTAATGAATTGAATTAGATGAAACAAGAGGTGGTTATTAGAGTTCAATAATTTATATCCTTAATATTCCATTTGCAACAGTTGAATGCTAAACTGTGTAGTTGAGGCAACTGAAATAATGTATTATGTATGTTCACAAAAATTCAATGAAGTCATTTTTGGACTTGCATCTTTAATTATATTAATTAATATATGTGTGCAAACACACTATAGTTCGTCTATTCTACTGTAAATACTATACGGTGAATGATTTGATCTTACTGGTAATCAATGATGATTTCTCCAAAAGTTTCGGATGGATTAAGCATCTGCAATTAGGAGGAACATGCATGCATAAGCTAATTAAGAAATACTTACGTACGTTAACTTAATTGATAAAATAATTAAGGGAAAATAGTCAAATAAGCCCCGAAACAATACCTGAAAAGTCAATTAGGTCCCTAAACATTTAAAAAGTGCAATTAGGTCATTTAACACGTTAAATTAAGACAAAGAAGCCCAAAAATCGATAAATGACCTGCAATAGCAGCTCATTTACTATTCAGAGGAAAATTCGGTGTCGGTCACCAGACTCCGGTGAAAGGCAACCAAATGGTTTACTATTCAGAGGAAAATTCAGTGCCGGTCGCCGGACTCCACCAGAGGAAGGCGACTAGATTTGGTCGTCTTCCATGGAGAAGGCGAACAGTTTCGCCTTCTCCATTGAAGGCGACCAGTTTTGTGGCTTTTGCCAGAGTCCGGCGACCGGCGACGGTTCTGTCGTCGCCGGTCGCCGGATTTTCCTCTGAATAGTAAATGACCTGCAATAGCAGGTCATTTACCTGTTTTTTAGCTTCTTTGCCCCAATTTAATGTGTTAAAGGGTCTAATTGTACTTCTTAAATGTTTAGGGGCCTAATTGACTTTTCAGGTATTGTTTAGGAGCTTATTTGACCATTTTTTCAATAATTAAATGCATTTAAGATTCTGTTGTCTTATTTACTTCTAGCCATGGATAAGATCTCGTGAGCTCATATGTTGCAAAACCTCCACTGTTATTCTGCACGATAAAAAAGAAAAGAAAAAAAAAACAAACCATATATATAATGAGGTATTAATCAATCCATTAATTTTAGATCAATATAGTTAAACTCAATGTATACCTGTAGGGAGAGAATCAAATCGACAGCAGCATATAACCTACTAGGTTCTATTGCTTCTCCAACAACATCATTTGGCATTCTTGACAACATTAATGCTGCCTGAACTCAATCCAAGTTAATTAATCACTCTCAATAAATCATTGCTACAAGATGAATGGTATGCATTATTGTATGTAAAAATATCATACTTTTAAAGTAAAAAAGCAATGGATCATCGGAGCTGAGATATATTTGTAATTTTTAATGAGTTGTGTAAGTGGTTGGATAATTTTGTGTACGGTATTGTAACATTTTCCAATTGATTGAAGATTAAACAAAAGTAAGGTTACAATAATCAAGGTAATGTGTTTAAAATTTGCATGCAAATTTCAAAAATAAGGCAGAAACCTCTCTTATTAAACAAAGGTAAGATTACAAACAAGTTGGTATAAATTACAAAAATTAAAAATTTGACTAAATTTGCAATGGTTGGGGTGGTTTTACTCTTTTTTTTCTTTTTTCTTTTTTTCAAGTTCTGAGGGGAATTTAGAAACTGATGACCTACCTTTAAGGCTTCTGCAGTGCAATCGGAAACAGGCCAGCCATTGTCTGGTGTGGAGAAGGGCCATCCACCTTTAGTACTATGCCTATACCAGGACCTCAGCTTCATACCACTATCTTCCTTAATCTACAAATCAAAATTTGAATAGCCATTATGTTTAGTGAGTCCTATAAATTATTTATAGAGAAAAGAAGAAAACATTTCTTACTCAAGACTGTACTTTTAAATTGTAGTAAATTTTTGTCTAAATTAAAACATATTTATAGAGAATAGTTAAAATTAGATTTATTTTGAGTACTGCTGATTCTTACAATGTAATATCTGACCATACATACTTTTTCAATCTATTGAAGCATAAAGCTAAGAGTCAATGCCCCCATTTTAATTAGGTATCTTTTGGTGGTCAGACGAATTACAAAAATTAATTAATTAATTAATTAACTTCCCTTTTAATCCATTTAATATAAGAAAAATTTTACTTTTTTGTTATGCAAATAAAGAAATAACATACAACTAGAGATAGTAATTGTGCAAATAAAATTAGGGAAAAAATGACCAATTAGTCTCTCTAATTCGATCAAATAGTGTAATCGAACATCTTAACATTTTTTTTTAAAATCTCATCTAAGACCCCTTAAATCAGTTAAAAAGTGCAATTGAATCATATAATGACATATTCAACTAGTTATCATTGATTTGATGCTAATTAGGTTTTCACGTAAATATTTTTCAATGTGGATATGATGGATATATATGATGAAACAAATGGAAAAAAATGAAATATAGAACCTGTGAAGCATTGATGAAGAAGTGTGCTTTTCTAAGCATTGAGGCATATTCATCACAAAGATTGGTTGCTACAATTGCTTGAACGGCGAAACCAACATCCCACAATTGCGATCCGTTATATCCCTATTTTTATATCATTGTTTTTTTCAATAACAATAAGTACCACTAATTCAAATTAATAACAAATGTTGTACTTAAATCTAACACACACACACAAAAAACAAATAGAAAAAAAAAAAAAAAAAACAGCGTGACCTAATAGATTGTATTGAGTACTGTCAACACTGATGTCAATATCACCAAATAAAATGTGCTACATATATATAATAATTACCGTCATTTTCATCCCATCTTCAGCTAGCCAAAGATAATCCTTAATTCTTGAGAGGTGATGTTTGATTGCAAATGAGTCTGGCTCCTCTATCCAACGACAAATCATGTTTAAGACCTGCATTTTTAGTTAATGTGAGATGAACACATGTTTAAAAACTTATTATAATAACATATATATAATTATAAGCTTTATGCAATGGGACAAAACTATATTATGATTCTGATAATTCAATTACTAATTCTTTTTTTTTTTTTGAAACATTTTTTTTTTACTAATTCTAAGTTAGTTAATTATTAATTATTATTGAGTTAAAGAAAGGAAAATAGATACAAGCCATGTTTGGTAAATGGTTGTTAGCTGATTGGGTTAGAAGGTATGATTAGCTGATAACATTAGCTGATTGTAGAAATATGTTTGGTAAGTTAGCTGTTAGTTGATATCTGTTTGATATAACTTCTTTTCTCAAAAAGCTAATTGAAAATGTTGTTTTACATAATCTTTTTAATTTTAGTATTTTGGAGTTACAAAAAACTTATTAACAAAACATTTATATTAATTTTTTAACCAAGTCAGACAATTAATAGTGGTCAAATAAGTCAAAATTGACTGATAGGCTAATTATTTACCAAAGAGGACCACAATCTATAATTTACTTTGCAATGTTTAATAAGAAGCAATATATATAATGGATTACCTTGTTGACAGGCCCAATGCAAATATAGTTAGTGGTTTCATCTTCTTGCTGAATGTGGTCCATTGCAAGGGTGAGTGCCTTTTTCCTTAGCTTATTGAATGGCCATTTATTTAGAAGAGGCTCAACTATGTTGTGCAGACCATCCCACAAAATGTCTTGTATTGCTGGGTGAGGATAGTATAAATCTTCCTGCAAAACATTGCAGATATATATGTCATTTAATTTGTAACTCTCAATTGCTTTATGTGGTGTGGTATGGTGGATTGATTTCGTCAAGACGGTCACTCTTATTAGTAGTCACAGAGTAAGAATAGTTTATGATGGCCTTATTGGTGAAAAATGATTCATATATTCTCCATAATAATAGTTATTCTACCTAACACAATGTATTATGATTAAATGACAATTAAATTATAAAACGATCTCACTTAATTACACAATGCGCTCCATCGAGGATTTTTATTACTCAATTAAATCTGTACATTTTTCTTGCATATTTGTGCGAAAAAATAAAAACAATCAAATCCAATACCATCCTATCAAAGATGAAATTCAAGTAAGTTTATGCTACAAAACAATCAAGGATTTAAACAATAAAACAAACCTTAGCACATTGGTTTCTTGCCAAGTCCCAATCAATTTGGTGGTAATCATGATTGTAAAGCTCCCTCCTCAGTGATGAAATGGTGGAATTAATTGGGCCCACATATCTCTTTCCATATAAATATGACATTGGTAAATATACCATCCGACAGTGACACCACATGCGACCTGCATCTTCTGTTCTTTAGTACGTATATATGCATGGATTACATATTAATTATTGTTTTTTCAAATCCTAAAGACCAAAATTACGTATGCAATTTGTCTAATTCCTAATTAATTTTTGACAGAGTGTTAGGTAATAATGTCAAATGTAGTACATTATTTAATTAATATTTTGTGAATTTTGATTTTAGAGTTTTGCACTAGCCTGAGATAAAAAAAAAAAAAAAATGTGTGAGGGTATATAGAACCTGGATGTATGGGAACAATGTATGGAAGAAGCCATAGTTCTGGTGGAAGAGGATTGTTGCCTTTCCAATCATATACGCCAAGTACCTAACAATTGCATTATTGCTCATTATATATATAAACTCATTATATATTTAAAAATTAAAGAATAGATATTCCATAATTCTCCATTAACATATAAAAATAACTATTTAATAGTAAATGATTAAATAATAGAATTACTAACTTATTTAACTATTCAATTTTCAAAACATGACATATATTGTCCATCCCCTAATATGAATTGAAGGAGAAACATTATTGACAGTGGAAGGAGAACAAATGAAGAAAGAAAAATGGAGGAAAAAAGCGTGGTCTTCAAATAGGGAAAACGGCGGGTAACCACATTTACACCACTAAAACTTCAGGGGAGGGACAATGGTAATTGACATATTTATGAGATGCATAAATTACTATTTTCCCTTAATATAGATATCAATTTATTTAGGAAAAAGCATACATTTGGTTTCTAAACTATTTTCCTTTTTGAAATTTTAGTCCTTATTTGTCAATTTAAACAAATGCAGTCTTTGAATTGTTCACCATATTGTACATTCAGTACTTTAACATTGTATAATGGACAACTAAAGGGGTGGATTTGCTCAAATTGAGAAATATGTACTAAATTTTTTAAAGTGAAACAATTCAGGGGCTAAAGTGCGATTGTCCTAATTAATTATTGATATAAAAATCTTTATTTTTCAACCATTTTTTTCTTTAAGAGTTGGATGAGGTTAAAAATCGGAATTAAAATCTTAGCTAAACTTGGTTTTGTAAGGTGAAGTCAAATTTAAAAAATGTTTACGTATCAATAATGATAAAGATAAAAGTTAAAGAAGAGGTACCGAGAGCCATAGTTTTCCCCATGAGGGAATAAAAGTAGCACCACCATGATCAAGTATCCATTTTCTTGCTTCCTTTATGGCACCATTTCCACCATCACTTTCTTCTCCAAGAATTCTCAAGCTCACATAATTAAGGGCAGTACAGAACATGGTGCTGTGTCCTTCTATATGTAATCCCCACCCTCCATCTACATTCTGCATGTAATTATTAAATTTTACTGAATTAATTATAACCCAAAATCAATATACTTATTTCCTAATTAATTATTGGTAATTTTATCCCAAAAATGTATGTTTTTTTCTTATAAAAGAAAATACTGAGATATTAATTAGTTTTATTATTTACCTGATGATTATATATGTAGCGGAGGATCTCCTTTTGGTGCTCCTCATGCAAAATTGCATTTATCGCCCCCATCACTGATAAGCCTATAACCTACAAATTAAATGTTAGGAATATGATCTTTTTGGTTCTCCTCTTATTATATATAAACTTTTTTTAAAAAAAAATTGTGTTTATTATATTATATTTTTTTATAACTTGAGTATAGTGACATGTTTACTTTTTGTTTTGTTCTCTATTTTGATTTATTTCAATTTTACTTGTGAATTATTTATACTTTATTACTAATTAAAAATTAAAAGTTTTTCATAATTCAAGTAAGTGTATGCATAATTGAAGAATATAATTTTATCTAAAATTAGGATTTGTAGATAAATAAATTCATGTAAAATTAGGAATTATGGATAGAATATTGATGTGGATCCATATAACAGGTGTGTGTGTGTGTTTTCTTTTTTAAATAAAATTACTGATGTATTTTTAAATTACTGATTTATTAAAGAGAGGTGATGAAGAGGAAGCTATTAAGGGGTGTTACCAAAAAAGGCAAAAGAAATAAAGGACCAGCATAGTCAGCAGGCCAATGGCCATCATCAGCTTGGATGGTAGAGTAAAACCTCAATCCTCTCCTCAACGTCCTCACCACTGCTTCCTCACTTATTTCTTCCTCACTTCCAACTTTCACTTGTTGCAATCCCATTTCTTGTGCCTTCTCCTTCTCAAACTATATGTATATGGAAAAAGTCCCAAAAAAATAAAAATAAAAAAGAACAATAACATTATTTATATATAAATGATTAGTTTCAAATTTGAATCAATGCGTGCCCAAGAAAGAACTCATAATCAATTAGAGTCGTTCATATGGAAAGATTTAACGACTTTAAAACATGGAGGGAGGGTAAAAATATAGTGACATTTTCGTCAATAGTTTGAACTTTAAGTGCAAGTATGAACACTATGGAGTACACTTAGCAACATCATAGAGTGTATCCCGTGATAAGTAAGTGCAATGAAATTCTCCACCTTTTACAATTTATGGTTTTTTTTTATTTGGGTTTATGGTTTTGCTTTTTAAATTTTGTTTAGGAGTAGTTCACTTTAGAGTTAGTTATTATTTGCCTTTAGAGGGCACCTAGCAACAATATAAAGTACATTATTGAACAATAATATTAATAAGTACACCTAACATTATCATTAATTATACCAATGTAAAAGTTAATTGCACTTAGATTTAGATAATTATACTGAATGTGAAAGTTATTATTATATTTATGGTTTAGCTTTAGATTTAGTTTTTTTTTTATCAATAAATATATATTTGTAGTTTTACTTATTTGCACTCTATAGTGTTGAATTTTGCACTTTATAATATTGTTACTTGCACTTTAAAGTTAAGTTATTTATAAAATGTCACCGCATTTTTATTCTATAATTATTTCTGATCTGTTAGATATGTCTAGATGTACGACCCTGATTGTTCTTAGTTTTCATGAGTGTTTCAAATATATATATATATATATATATATATATATATATATATATAAAGAAAAAAAAAAGTGTTACCTGCATTCTCATTAGGAGATCTGAACTATGTTTGATCTCGAAACGATTTTTATGAAATTTTGCACGAAGTTTTTCGACTTGCTCTCGTTCTTCTGGTGTTCCGAGGTTTGGATCAAACTCCCAATACTGGCGACCAATGTGATTGTTTACACTTCTAAGCCACGGATCATCTTTTCCCTCGGAGAATTTAAGCTTCCACATTTTCTTTTCTTTTAAAAACTTTCTCCTTTATTAGTTTTCTTGACGTATAATAAAAGTTCTGTACACCAATATTTAATGCATTATGGTACAAAATAATGAAAAGTAAAAAAAAAAATAATAAAAATTGAAGACACAATATATAATAAGAGGATTCAGTTAATTAGAAAGCTAATGCATATATATAATAATTCTTCAAACTCCATTTATCGATATTATGGTGCACCAAATACATATTCTGATAACCAGCTTGGTTGGTGTGAGTGGTTGTGCACTTTTATTTCTTAAGAGAGATCGGGAGTTTGAACTTCCTCTCATATTTTAAAACTAATATGAACAACACTTTGCCACTGTGTTATTTTTGGACCATAATCCACAATGCAAGGTATATCCTGGTCTATTGGGCCGACAGGTGTGAATGAGGATTAGTCTGAGTATGGTCAGTCGTTATACTGTGGACCATGGTCCACAATGCATTGTGGACCATGGGTCATGGTTGATACTGCAGTTGTGCTGAACTGAAACTGCAGTTGCGTTGAAAGGATACTGCAGTTGTGTTGAAAAGGAACTGCAGTTGCGCGAAACAGAGGCTGTGTCATTCATCTGGAACTGTAGTTGTGTTGGACGGATACTACAGTTGTGTTGAAAAGATATTGCAGTTGTTTTGAACGGATACCGCAGGTGTGTTGAACGGATGAATGGCCTCTGTTTCGTGCAACTGCAGTTTCCTTTCAACACAACTACAGTATCTTTTCAACACAACTGCAGTATCAACTATGATCATGGTCCACAATGCATTGTGGACCATGGTCCACCATATAATTTGCGGAGTATGGTACGGGACTTAAAGATGCATGTCTATCTGAATGTTATTTTTGGACCATAATCCACAATGCAAGGTAGACCCTGGTCCATGGCTTAATTTGTCAATTTTCTTGGAATCTAATTGCCTAAAGATGGCCAACGTTTTATTGCAATCTGCAAAAAGGAATGAAAAATTACCTTGTGTTGCTCTAAACTATTGTGTAGCCAAGAAATTCTTCCGTTTAATTTGCTACAAATATTTATTTAAACAAATTCGTAGATGGTGAATCACAGATATTCATATCTATTCATTGAAACATAATTTTACGCAGGAAATTTAAAAAAAAAAAAAAATTGGAATATATATTCATGTATGCAACAATGAAATTAATAAAGAAAATTGAATAGAAAAAACAAAGTTGATATAATCTCAACTTCATTTTATCTTAACAAGGATTTTTTTTAAAGAAGGTAAATTAGTTTCCGATCTCCAAACATCAAGTTAGAGTTTCTTAAAAAAAATATATATATCATGGTAAACATCTCTATTATGTGATTATGTAAATATGACTCAAAACAACGCTGAAAACAACACATGAATATGAGAAGGACTAAACTATTTTAAGCGATATTCACGGAATACTTTGGCACTTTTAAAAGTGAATCTTATTACTAATTCAGACGGTCGTCATATTTGCAATTCATTATTATTTTTTCTGCATCCTCACTTGTCATGATTAAAAAATTACAAATTCAAATGATTTAAGAAAAAAAAAAAACAAACAAAAATTGATTTCGCAAAAGCCAATTCAAGGGTGCAGCCTTATATCCTTGTTAAGAAATTTTGATAGACAAAAATACAAAACAAATTTCTAGTTTGATTTTTGTCATCACATTCTTGTGAACTTTCCGATTAGATGCTGTTTGCTTGAAAACTTCATGCAAGCTTTAAATCAGAGACATCAAATTATATAAAATTTCATGGAATAAAACAAAAGTTGTAAAAATCAATAATGATTACATATACATGAAAGCAACATATATATATATATATATTACATATTAATTCACTTCAATTATTGCTACATGATAAAGTTTACAAATATCAAATGAACTAATATTATATTGACCCATAACTCCTATGCGAATGGTTAATAAAATTGAAGGATGTGTACTATCTCAACTAAAACATTAATTTTTATAGTAACGTTGCATATTTATTATTTTTATATATTATGCTCAACAAGCCCCTCCAAGTGAGGTGGTTAAATACTTTTGATTGGCCGAGCAAGACGTGGGCATAGTCACTTTATTGGCCTGGGCGATAAATCTTTTCTTTGGATTAAGTTTGACTTTAATACCAAATTGAAAAATAGATTCTACTTCAATTAAAATTTTAATTGATAGTGAGACTACACATTTATATACATTTAAAACGACATTACAATTATTTTAAACATAAAAAGTCAAATTTTAGATTTATAAAAATTTGTTTAAAAAAAAAAAAAAAAAAAAAAACAGAATGAGTTTGACTGATAAAGATTACATAAGATGTATGTTGGAATAGAGAGAATATTATTTTGTAAATGTGAGGGTTGGAGGGATCAAATATGAGCCAAGCTAATAACAAATGTTTGAATAAGAATTTAATATATGGACAAAAACTATATATCAACTCCAAATTAGCATATAATAATAAGCTATATGTAATAAGAAACAATCATGCTCAACAACTTCAATGATACGGTATATATATAAGCATAATCAAATGAGAATAGGGTCATCATATAAAAAGTGATGACTGGTCTCAATCGTCTATGAGAGTTGAAACCCATATATATATAAATAATAGTAAAAAATATTATACCTTCAATAATTAAAAAATTGAAATTCATCACTACAAAATATATATAAACTAAACTAACAATCTACTATATTCTTACTTCTTAGACATCGTAGGGTTAAGAAATAGGACATATGGACTCCTACCGGCCGTAGGGTTCAGAAATTTCTATCTTAATTATTAAATTAAGAGAAAATTAAAGTGGATGCGGCATTTCGAAACAATAGGAAATGAGAAAAATATTAGATAAATCATAGCTTGATATATAATTATTAGGGAGATGGGGATGGACAGAAACTACGTACCATATCAATTGTGTGTAGCTGACAGCATGAGCAATTTCCTTGAAAGCTTTTGCCAAAGTTTTGCCTTTATATATACTTCTTAGGAATCTATTTTTCTAATAATAATAATAAGGGACAAGGGCAGAATGCAAACAAGTTGCAATTGTGGTTCTAACTTGGCTTCATTACAATTAATGCAGCAAAGTTGATTCTTTTCTCCATATAATAATATACTTTGAAACATTGCTTTATATGTGTTGCTACGCTCTTTCTTTTTTTCTTTTTGAAAATAGTGTGTTGCTACCTTTATGTGTTACTAAATGTTCACAATTTACATACCGAATATTTAGTATATAAATTATGAACATTCAGTACGTATATTGTGATGGGTCCACCTTACAAAGTGGACCCGAGTCCATGGTATAACTATTGTGCAATAATGATTGTTGTGGGGACGGACAAGCCAAAGATGCCATTCCAAAACTTTCAAGATAAAGACGAAAATGGAAACTCACAAGTTTACAAAAAAATTATTATTCTTATTTTGGGGTGGAGAGAAGTGGGGAAGGACAACTTGATCGCATGATACACGAGCGATATCTATGTTTTAGGTCAAGAATTTACTAAATATACCCTTATTTCCTAAATCATATTGGTTAAGAATTTACTTATTTTAGGTTCATTACTCTTATATAAATATATACCCTTATGGGGTCGCATTCTAAACATCATCTTTTTTCCTCTCAAGAGAGAATACTAGTTCATTATTCTTCAAGAGTTCAAATATTATTCTCTAAAAGTTCTACGGTAGTGTTGGCCAGCTGAAATGGTTGTCTCATACCCGTAAAACCAACAATATAGATTAATGTCTTTTCTATATGGTATTATGTTATTGCGTGAACACGTAAATATAAAAACAATATTACTCATTAATAGATATTAATTAATTTCCATTTTACATTTTCTTACCAAATAAGTTTTATTAATTATTTGACCAATAAAATATTTAATTAATTGACTACAAAAGTTTGGCTGAAAAAATTAAATTGGAGGATTTTACATTTATATATAATAATATAGATTAGTAAGCCTTGAATCAACTTGGATTTGCAATATGTCCTTTAAACATGTTACATTTATTGTGATCGAGATAAGCAACTACTTTGTTTGGTTGGAAATTTTACAATTAATGAAACATTATTGCCTATATGTGTATATTTAACTGATTGGATGCTAGTGTATAATTATTTATATTATATTAGCAAGCCTTGAATCAACTTGGATTTGCAATATATCTTTTAAGAATGTTTCATTTATTGTGATCGAGATAAGCAATTCTATGCTTTGATTCGTTGGAAATTTTACAATTAATGAAACATTATTACTTATGCTGATGTACAAAGTACAATTAATGAAACATTATATTAGTATGCTTTATATTTGTTTGCTTTGACATTTTAGCTTCATACTGAAAGTATGTGTTGCTACTTTTATCACAAGGAGAAGCTTCAGAGTTGAGAATGCTCATTGACATTATTCAAAAAATGATTCAACAAACCGAGTCACATATCCTGCACTCAATTTTAATTTTGATTGGACTACTATTCGCTATGTACTAACTACTTTGACGTTGAAGGCAAATTATTGTGATAAAGGTTTAAAACGACGTCATTTTATGTTTTAAAAAAATTCATTATTCCACGCATGTGTTAGAATAATGAATATTGTGGGGGTAAGATAATATATTTTATGAGTTAGAATAATGAAATTTCTAGCGTAAGAAAAAGTATTTTATGAGTTAGAATAATGTACTTTATGTGTTAGAATAATGGATAATGTACTTTATGTGTTTGAATAATAAAATTTCTAAGGTAAGATACTGTAGTTTATGAGTTAAGAATAATATATTTTATGTGTTAGAATAATGTATTTTATCAGTTAAAATAATGTACTTTATGTGTTTTTGAACCGTGAACGCAATAATGATTTGATGTTGAACATACAGATTAAGCGATGTTTTAAATTCATTGACGACTTCAAAGGACATCGATCCATATAGAAAATCAACGCTCCACGGTCCATACAATAATAATTGGAAGTTGAACATGCAGATTAAGAGATAGATGTTTTAAATTCTTTGACGACTTCAAAGGACATCGATCCATATAGAAAATCAACGCTCCACGGTCCATACAATAATAATTGGACGTTGAACATGCAGATTAAGATATAGATGTTTTAAATTCATCGACGACTTCAAATTAAAGTACAGCGGTCCTATCCATATCGAAAGTCAATGCTTACAAAGTTAATTAGTTGCAGACTCAATAGGTAGTGCTTCATTGAATTATTGTCCTGGTAGGATGATTCAATTAATGAGTAGGACAAATAAGCTGCGTCGATTGACTATTGTTATAAAAACATATATAATAAAAAATTATTGACTTTTTTTTAATACGAATTAAAATCTTGTTGGGATTTTTAAACCGAATCAAAATTCAAACCGAACTACAATATCCAACCGAATGATTTAATTTTTTCAAAGCTAAACAAGTCATAATAAAAAAAAATCAAAACGAATATCGAAATGCCCACCCTATCCCTCTCCCTAATAATTATAAAGCTATGATCTATCTAATATTTTTAGGTATAGTTTTTGTAGGATTGTGTACTTCTAATTCCATACATGTGCATCACTTCATATTCCGTCAGTGTGCGTTCTATTATTAATTCGTGTGCATCTGTAAATATCCGCATCTAGGGGCTAAGGTATGCAACATGTGTGCACTGCATTGTACTGTTCTGTGCATCCATGTGCATCCATGATTGTGTGTGTACTTCTATTTCTCTGTGCACATTTAATCCAAGTATGTTGGAATAAAGAGAAAAATGCAGGTCATGTGACAAAATAAAAAAATTGCACAACCCATGTCGCACAATTAGCAGAGCCGACGGGGTGATTTTGGACCGTGATCCACATAACTGTGAGGATCATAGTCCACGCAATAATGATTGTTGTGGGGACCCATAAGCCAAAGATGCCATTCCAAAACTTTCAAGATAAAGACGAGAATGGAAACTCACAAGTTTACCAAAAAATTCTTATTCTTATTTTGGGGTGGAGAGAACTGGGGAAGGACAACGTGATCGCATGATGCTCGAGCGATATCTATGTTTACCATACAATGGATTTAGACATATAGAATATGGTTATGCAACTTGTTGGAAGTACCATGAAAATCCACACACATTTCATAGTATAAAAATTGTTGAAATAACAGTTTGACACAGACATTATGAGTTTCTGAGCATAATTGACGAATCCATGATACAAACAAAAGAGGAAGGAGACCGGGAAATTAAACTTGCAATTTCATATGCCCCTGTGGTGACTGTTAGAATTTAAGTACAGGAAAACTACATTACCGACATGGACATTATCTGACGGGCAAGACCAGGATCTTGTTGTAATAGCTCTCTGAGGTTATTCTCCACCTCAGCCATCTGCTTTTCCAAGTACTCCTTTGAGGTCTGTCCATGTCCAAATAACAATAATTTCATAACTGTTACATAACTTTTACAATATTCAATCAGGTTGTTATTCGGAGAGGTAAAAATGCATATTTTATAAGATTGAAAAAATAGACATGGTTCTATAGCTTGATAAAAGACGGGGTCATCCTCTTGAGCCACATTACACAGAATAAGCAATGTGAAACTACTTCCTGCTTAGTTCAACTGGAGTTCGAAAGAGACAAGAATAGCCATGGTTACAATCTATTGCTTCATTTAGAACATAACCCAAAGTGGCATATAGACAATTTTAAAAATCCTTTGCCATAATTGTATAAAGCATGAGTCCAGTCATTTCCAGATCATGACAAAAAGTCCTGGATTTCTTTACTCTATAACATACAAAACACGTAAAAAGATGGATAAATTTCCATTTTCACTTGAGCTTATATCAGTCTCACATTTTCACTTACCTCATTTTTCTAGTTTTTCAATGGTGACTTATCCACCAATTATCTCAACTTGTAAGCTAGCTAAGAAGAATGTTTCTAGCATCAGCCCAAAAGCTTACATAAGAAAGTAGATTGGCTCATGAAATGAAGCCACAATCTCTAGAGTTAAATCAGTTGGGCATGGCCTATTTTATATGCCAAATGCCAGCATATTCATGAGGACAGCAGAAAAACCTGCAGTCATTCCTTTATTACCTTTGGCTCTTGGAAGTCCATTTGTAATTTCATATTATGAAATTGTTATATTTCAGATCTATGGGCTATAAATTAGTTATGGTCCATTCCAGAATTTAGTTAACATTTGGTTAGCGCTAACACAGTAATGTCTTGCCACCAATAAAATGTACATGATAGTGGAAGAATTTAGATGCACTGCTATAAATTACTTCTCCAATAATACAACACTTCATATCCATTGCTAAAACTTTTTGAAGAGAAAAAGATATCAAATTTTGTGATCAGCACAAGAGTTTGACATCAGATCTAATGGACAGTCTACTGAAATAGTTGGAAGAAGAGAGAGATGGTGTCAGCAGTACTCCTAACTGGAGAGGACCTTTTCCAAGTTTCATCACTCAAGTGAAAACTGATATACAACTAGGGTTGCTATGTCAAGGACTTTTGTACCCTACCATCGGATTTGATACCCATTACAATGTTTGTTTGCCTACTTTTGCTATCCTACTATTGGATTCAAATCCTTTAGTAATCATAAAACTCATTACCCTTCTTCTCCCCTACTTTTGAGCAATGGAATCAAAAATGAGGAAGAAAAAAAGAAAAAATAAATAAAAAGGCCATTGTTCATGCATTTAATATGAAACTTTAATATACATACTCATATATGTGTATATATATGTTTTATATATTTGTATATATCTATTTATTTTTATTTTAATTAATTAATTAGTTATTTATTTTGATTCCAATTCCTATTTACTACAAAACAAAGAGACGTCTCCTACTAAAACTCATTATCATTACCAAATATTTGATTCCGATTCCAATATTTGAACCAAACACACCCTAAGTTCCTTTTCAATTTCCAATATTATCATTTAGGTGAAAATATGTCTTGAATTTACTTAAAATGTCATTTAAGGAATTTCAATTGTTAATAGTTTCAAGTGGGAAATCCCCCAAATATGTACATACTTTTCCAAAATAATACATGAAACAAAAAATCATATACTAGTACTGAACACATTTGTTTCTACCTGTTTATGGCCAAAATCAACTACTGCAACTATTCATTGAAACTTTCTAATCATATAACACCATATCCAATGATTCCTTTGTGATTTGTTAAAATTCTCAACAATATGCCAATGTACGATACAAAAGCTCAAATCTGATTTATTTGGTATGACAAAAGAAAACATAAATCATAACTACCTAATTTTCATTTTCTTTTTGGACAAATCAGAAATATTACTATTCAGTTTGGGAATTTAACATTTATAACATGATTTGGTTCTCCAATTAGTTTAGTTTTATTATCAAATGTGTATGGAGTTTACTATGCTGGGGCATGTCCATCAATCTATTCCCAAATTATTTGTTATTGCTGGCATCTTCTTGAAACATTTATTTTATAAACCAAGCACAAGGTAAGGAAGCTCAAATCCTAATACTGTTTTTAAAGACCTTGCTATAGATCACAAAATACAACTGACATATTTGTCAAGCCATATTTATAACACAATAGCAAATAAAATATCAATAATTAAATTATGCATACGTCACAGAAGTAGATGGGAAACAAAACAAAAACAAAAACAAAAAATAAGAGAAGAAATTAGACCTGCAAAGCTGTAATTGCAGCTTCACTATCTTTTAACTTCTTCTCTTGCTCATCCATTAACACTGACACGGGCTCTAAGACAAACCTGAAGATCGCACCACAAGAGAAATAAGTAATAGGCCTTAGAGCAGGGGGAATAGCAAAAGCACTAGGATAGTAAGGCATATATAAATATCCTTAGAACTTCATGCCTAAAAGTTCTAAGGATTTAGATAATTGTAGGCAGGACTTCAGAGTTCAGAATTTACGTTCTTCCTGCAAACGAGAAACAAAAAGGAAAGAGAACAGTTAGACATTGATTAAATACTGAAAATAATTAGGTGTTACGTTATATGACAGAGTACTGAATATTACTCCATACCAAAACAGTCTATTGATTTCTACTATCAGAAGGACAAAAACTGAAAATGGAAATACTACAACTTGAAGTATACATTAATTACAAGACATGCTCTAAGAGTTGACTTAAAATGTCAATGGAAACACCAAGCCTACTCATTTAATTTTTAAAATAAGGTGTCTTTTAAAATGAAAAAAAAAAAATCATTCAATCATCCAATTTAAACCTAACAAGGTCAGAAACCCAGAAAGAGAGCTATATGTTAAATTCCAATCCCCTTTAGGCTTCATTCATAAGGGATCCATTTATCTACAACATTTGACATATTATTTTCCTCTTTTTTAACCATCTATGGAAACCGTTTGCTTTTGCTAGTAACAAGCTATGTATGAAACAAAAGATAATCAAAACAAGCAAACCTCCTCATTCCCGCTTTACAAAGAAACAAAATCTTTTCAGAACCAAAGTCTACCAACTTAATGAAAAATGGGATCATAGAGAATGAACTGCAAAGCTAATCCACATATAATTTCTCTACCTATAGATTTGTAGGTAACAGTATCATCAGATAGTTGTCTCAGTTCCTCCAACGTCAAATATGCCCGCTTCTTTTCTCCTTCCTTATTTCGCATTTGGGTCTGGACCTACAGCCCCAGCAATTCATTAGTAAAAACAATTCAGAGTTAATTATTAGTTTATGAATGCTTGGTACCCATTTGCCTAATGATTTCTTCAACCAAAATACCCTTCTTCACAGCAATAAAATAGCATACAGAAAAGAACTAAGCAAGATTTATGTTTTTTTATCACTTTGATCTCACTAAAGTTAGACTTTTTTTTTCAAACACAAATTAAATAGTACACTGTACACTAGAAGGACAACCATAGTCATGTTCAACCACAAACATTATACACACGCGAAAACATGTATACAGTGGATCCATACATTTTGTGCATAAGACTAACCTGCTTCACTTTTCCGGTGAGTTCGATCATGCGACCCTGTATTTCAATAAAAGCCTGTTTCGAAAAAAAATTAAAAAAAAATTAAAGGCGTTAATGAAAAATCGGTAGGAAATTACTGCTGAAAATGAAACAAAATTAAAATAGAAAGGGAAATTCCATGAACTTACTGCTCTGTTTGCTTCATCAGCCATTTTCAACTTCAAAGCCCTAGTTTGTCAGGAAGAACGAACGGGGACGAGGAGGAGTTAAGACTTATGAGTGATTATTAAACGGTTGGGTTGAAGTATTTAATTAAGCCCAATAAAACTAAGTTGGGCCTTTAGCGAAGAGAAAATGCTAAAACGAATTTAATTTTTAGCTTATAACATTTCAGCATTAAGCTAGGTTTGCTAAGAATAGTTGAAATCTGAAAAATTGTTAAGCTTGTTGATATGCTTAAAAGTGTTTGGTAAAATTAATTTTTTGATAAGTTGATAAATGTAAAAAGCCTAAAAAGGACACCAAATTAAATTTTAGATAATTTTAAATTTAAATAAATTTATTTACATATTAAAATATAAAATAATGAAACTAATATATTTTAATTAAATATACAGTAAGAACATATGTTTGAAAATATATAAAGTAAAACAAGTTGTTTATAGTTTATACAAAAATTAATGTTCAAACACACAAATGTCAAATTAAAATTAAAACTAAACATATTGAAGAGAAAATACTAAAAGGATTTTAATTTGGATAGATAAAGGTTGTTATTTATTTAAAATAATAAAAATAAAGATGGAAAACAATTAAAAAGTTGCTAGCTTATTTTTGAAACATTACCAAAAAGAGCTTATAATTTATTATTTGTTTAAAATAAGTTATAAACTCCTAAATAATCTCTGGCAAATAGACCCTGTAAAATATAATAAATAGACTAATATACCCTTAACAATAATAATAATAATAAATTATCTAATTAATTAAGAAACTTTAATGAGAAAAAAATAAAAATGCTATGTTATTTTTTCTTATTACCAAGTGCTGCAAAATATATTTTTTTCTTCCCAAACTAGTATTTTCACCCGTGCGTTGCACGGAATGAATTTGTTATAATATTTTAAGAAATATTTGAATCGATATACAATTATATAAATTATAACATCGAATATGAGTATGAATAAGTGTATAAATGCAATTATAGTATGAGTCTTCCTTGCATGCAACAAATATCACAAAAATTCAGTGTTCTAAAATAAGTGTATAAATGCAATAGGTAGATAATTTACATTATTGCATCATATTCATTAATTTAATTACTTGTCGGTTAGTTATTGCAAGATCTTGAGGTACACTTATATTTTGATATTCAGTAAGTATAACTATATTAGAGAAAAATTTACATGGGAGTAATGAGATAATCAGTTGAGTAATTGTTGGTTGACCGTAGAGCGTTGTGTTGGAGGAAGAAGATGATATATAGTGAAGATGATATTGCCCTTCACTATATATCATCTTCTTCCTTCAACACGTTGATATTCTCTAGACAAATAACTGTTGGAAAAAAATTAGCATAAAATGGCATTTTACTGGCAATATTGTGGTACAAATATATGTGGGGTCCACTTTCGATTTCGGTCGGGTCAAAGTGGATTCGTGTTCTTCGTAGTTAGACGAAAAGATTGATATATTGTATGCTCAAAACTGATAATGGGTGAATGAGAAATTGGTTCTCAAAGTTGACCCATTTGAGTTAGAAAAATATAGAGAAAAACCTTTCAAGTAACTTTTGTCCACATTGGTTTGAGAAGTGGTTTGCACCACTACTTATACAAGAGTTTTTCTAAGGCTTATTGAATTGTATAGCATAGAGGCTCTCTCTCGCGCGCAGGGGGGGTGCAAATGAAATCCCAAAATGAACTTAAAAGTCTTGACGCCTGCATGCACGAATGTCGTTCAGAAAATTGGTTAGCCTTGCGGGTTGAATTATGCCAAATTTTCATATTTTTTACAATATCACGCAAACCATACCATAATACTATCGGTCTGTTTTGGGCGGGAAGTTAAAACTGAGGATATTGTTTTTATTAATAGTATAGATTGCATTGCAGAGAAATATATATACTGAATTACTACCATTAGTAATTCTAGTCTATAATTGTATTACGAATATGAGCGTAGTGAAGAATATATATTTTATTAGGAATTCTATTTTAATTTACAATTGTATTAGGGATAGGAATTATATTACCATATTTTACAAAATTACGTAAACCATAATATTATAGGTCTATTTTGTGCGGAAAGTTAAAACTGAGGATATTGTTTTTATTAATAGTATAGATTAATAGTATAGATTGCGTTGCAGTGAAATATATATACTGAATTATTACCATTAGTAATTCTAGTCTAGAATTGTATTACAAATAGGAACGTATGGAAGAATATATATTTTATTAGGAATTCTATTTTAATTTACAACTGTATTATATATTTTATTAGGAATTCTATTTTAATTTACAACTGTATTAGGGATAGGATTAGGAATTCTATTTTAATTTACAACTGTATTAGGGATAGGAATTGGAATTCTATTTTAATTTACAACTGTATTAGGGATAGGAATTCTATTACCATATTTTACAATATTACGCAAACCATAATATTATAGGTCTGTTTTGGCGTAAAGTTAAAACTGAGGATATTGTTTTTATTAATAGTATAGATTGCATTGCAGAGAAATATATATACTGAATTATTACCATTAGTAATTCTAGTCTAGAATTGTATTACGAATAGGAACGTAGGAAAGAATATATTTTATTAGGAATTCTATTTTAATTTACAACTGTATTACAGGCCGTTTGGTTGGGAGTAGGGAATTAAGGGGGAAAAGAATTGTAATTCAATGAATAAGGTAGGAATTGAAATTACAGTGTTTGGTATGCAGGAATAGGAGTACAGGGAATTGAAAGGTAAGAAGCGACAGAATGACTAAAATGCCCTTATGTTGTAGTAGGAGTAGTAGTAGTAGTAGTAGTAATAATAATAATAATAATAATAATAATAATAAAATAATAATAATAATAATAATAATTCTTTCAATAATAATAATAATAATAATACTACGAATAAGAATAATAATTCTTTCAATAATAATAATAATAATAATAATAATAACAATACTTTAATAATAATAATAATAATAATTTCAAAAATTTAAAAAAAGAAAAAGACAAAGGATTGAGAGGAGTGGCAAAATGGTCTTTACACCAATATAAATGCCCCTCCTCTCCACCGAATTACAATTTATGGGGGTACCCCCATGAATTGTAATTCACCAATTGGAGGGAATTGCAATTCCCTCCAACCAAACACCGTAGTTGTCAAATTCATTGAATTGTAATTCAATGAATTACAACTTCCCCCAAATTACACCCAACCAAGCACCCCCTTATGGATAGGAATTGTATTACCATATTTTACAATATTACTCAAACCATAATATTATAGGTCTGTTTTGGGCGGGAAGTTAAAACTGAGGATATTGTTTTTATTAATAGTATAGATTGCATTGCAGAGAAATATATATACTGAATTATTACCATTAGTAATTCTTGTCTAGAGTTCTATTACGAATAGGAACGTAGAGAAGAATATATTTTGTTAGGAATTCTATTTTAATTTACAACTGTATTAGGGATAGGAATTCTATTACCATATTTTACAATATTACGCAAACCATAATATTATAGGTCTGTTTTGGGCGTGAAGTTAAAACTGGGGATATTGTTTTTATTAATAGTATAGATTGCATTGTAGTGAAATATATATACTGAATTATTACCATTAGTAATTCTAGTCTAGAATTGTATTACGAATAGGAACGTAGGAAATAATATATTTTATTAGGAATTCTATTTTAATTTACAACTGTATTAGGGATAGGAATTGTATTACCATATTTTACAATATTACTCAAACCATAATATTATAGGTCTGTTTTGGTGGAAGTTAAAACTGAGAATATTGTTTTTATTAATAGTATAGATTGCATTGCAGAGAAATATTTTATTAGGAATTCTATTTTAATTTACATTTGTATTAGGGATATGAATTGTATTACCATATTTTACAATATTACGCACACCAAAATATTATAAGTCTGTTTTGGGCGGGAAGTTAAAACTAAGGATATTGTTTTTATTAATAGTATAGAAGTATAGATTGCATTGCAGAGAAATATATATACTGAATTATTACCATTAGTAATTCTAGTCTAGAATTGTATTACGAATAGGAACGTAGGGAAGAATATATTTTATTAGAAATTCTATTTTAATTTACAATTGTATTAGGGATAGGAATTCTATTACCATATTTTACAATATTACGCAAACCATAATATTATAGGTCTGTTTTGGGCGTAAAGTTAAAACTGAGGATATTGTTTTTATTAATAGTATAGATTGCATTGCAGAGAAATATATATACTGAATTATTACCATTAGTAATTCTAGTCTAGAATTGTATTACGAATAGGAACGTAGGGAATAATATATTTTATTAGGAATTCTATTTTAATTTACAATTATATTAGGGATATGAATTGTATTACCATATTTTACAATATTACGCACACCAAAATATTATAGGTCTTTTTTGGGCGGAAAGTTAAAACTGAGGATATTGTTTTTATTAATTTTGGGCGGAAAGTTAAAACTGAGGATATTGTTTTTATTAATTTTGGGCGGAAAGTTAAAACTGAGGATATTGTTTTTATTAATAGTATAGATTGCATTGCAGAGAAATATATATACTGAATTATTACCATTAGTAATTATTGTCTAGAATTGTATTACGAATAGGAACGTAGGAAAGAATATATTTTATTAGGAATTCTATTTTAATTTACAACTGTTTTAGGGATAGGAATTCTATTACCTTATTTTACAATATTACGCAAACCATAATATTATAGGTCTATTTTGGGCGTGAAGTTAAAACTGAGGATATTGTTTTTATTAATAGTATAGATGCGTCAGAAAATAAAATATCACCTCTTTATTCAATTTATTTTCCCAAACAACATTTTTCACAATTTTAAGAAAATATTTTCCTTTCATCCAACCAACGCAGATTATACTGTGGACCATGGCTCAAAACAACACCGTATTAAAAGAAACAACATTCTTCAGCGTTGTCCGCACAGTTAGGAGTAAAGTGATTCTATATTAGTGTAACATATTCAATTTCATTTTATATACACCGTAATTTCCTTTCAACACAATTACAGTTTCTTTTCGATATAACTACAATTTCATTCGACATTATACACTCAAATATGTGAAACAATTATTCAATTTCTTTTTATATACATTGCAGTTTCCTTTCGACACAACTACGATTTCATTTCGATATAACTTCAGTTTCATTTGATAATATAAAAACAAATGTTAGACAATATTATCTGAAATAAACTGTATTTTTATTTATGGAGCTCCGTTAAATTTTGACGACAACCATTATTAAGAAACGATGCCATTTTCAGACTAGGATCCACGATATAACTAGTGTACAACCAAACACCCCTAAGGTTGGGCTGGTTGTGGTGGAGGATTAGGCATTGAAGGCTTCGGCCCCAACACTTTTAAATCCATAGCTAACTCAACTGGTTGAGAATTACAGAGATCGAGGTCAAAGATTCTCCCTCCTCTCTCCCTCTCTCTCTCTCTCTCACTTCGAACGGCTTCTCTGTTTGCCGGCTTTCCATCACTAAACGCACTTCGACTCAGTGAGTGATGGGGTGCGATACGCGCTACGAGATCCACCAAAACGCCTACATCAAGCTCGTCCTCCATGCCCTCAAGCACAAATCTTCTGCCGTCAACGGCGTTCTCCTCGGCCGTCCCTCACCCACCGGCGACGCCGTAGAAGTCACGGATTCAGTCCCTCTCTTCCACTCCCAACTTGGAGTCCTTCCTCCTCTTGAGATCTCCCTCATTATGGTCAGTCGCATATACCCTTCACTCTTGATTTTCATTTTTTAAAGGATATTTTAGGTTTAGGGTTCACTGCTCAGCTATTGATCAAAATTTAGTATTTCTTTTTTAGATAGAGGAGTACTATGGTGATAAGGGTTTGAGTATTGTTGGTTACTTTCACGGCAATGAGCGTTTCGATGATGCCGAGCTCGGAACTGTTTCAAAGAATATTGCTGATCACATCTACCGATATTTTCCTCAAGCTGCTTTGCTTCTGGTATACTATAACTATGACCTTTCTAGATTTTAGTTCGTTTAATTCCATAGATGATTGAATCTATCGTTTTTGTAATTTTGTCAGTTAGATAACAGGAAGCTTGAAGCTTTGCCCAAGAGTAAAGATAGGAGTCCTGTGATGCAGGTCAGTCACTGCAATCTTTTTATTGGAGTTTAGAGCATTTGTTAGAAACATAGAATGTAAATTTATGTAATTACTAATTAGTTCAGAAATTTAAAAGAGTTAGCATCTTTCTATTAATCAAGTTTCCATACACTTGATTTTGATCAGTGTAGATGCATCATTGTCTTCTGTTAGCATTTTTATTGCATTTCGTAGGGGGTGGGGAAGTTGGATTTGAGCTCATTCTTTTGCATTTAGCCATAATGGTGTTGCTAAATATAAATTGATAAATTGATAATTTCCAACTTGAAGTTGCTTGAGTTTTGGTAATGCCAAATCAATCGCTTCACTGAACTCCTCTTTCTTATACAGAGTGTCTTCTTCTTTTTATTTTATTTTTTAATTTTAATGGGGTCCTATGACACTATCACTGACTTCTGCTGTATCTTTGATGACCCCACAGATCTGATGCCTTATTGTATGTTTAGTGCACTTGATTTAATTGTGCAGTGTAAAAGCTCTCAACTATCTATACATTTGATTTTATCTCCTTTCTTGTGGGAGCCTTGTGCACTAAGTGGTGATGTTTAATTTTGAAATTATGTTGCATTTCTATGGGATTTCGTTAATAGGATGATGCATGACTACGTTAAGCTGGCGTGTCATAAGTGTTTGATTGATGAGGTTAGCTTTGCCTTTGATTATTGAACTGTCTGTGGTATTCTGCTTGATTGTTTACCTTTAGTGGATGTATGCTTCCATGCATAATTGCATGCATTAGTTGGTTAGATTGATGACAAGCATTTATTTGTTTTTGTTTTCACTTTTCATTGGCATTTGTTTGTGAGAACTGTGGCTTTTCAAATTTCAACATATATTGCAATTTGTTCTCAGAAGTTGACTAATTTGAGACTTGGAATATATAGGCTTCTTAGGTTATATTAGTCTGCTGAATACCATATGTTCATGTGGTGATTCAGATCTACAATCTGGTTGAGGTTTTCAGTTATATTATTAGTCTTTGTTGCATGCTTGTATATATGGTTACATGATCTTGTTTGTGTTTGCATCATTCATTCAATTTCTAGTGTTAAATAATTTTTTTTTTCACTTCTATGTTTGTATGTTACTATGCGTCTTAAGATATCTTCATCTGATAATAATAGGGGAAAAAAAAGTGACTGGGCACATGTTATTTTTCTTGTTGTCAGCTGTATGCAAAGGACACTTCTAGGAGCTGGAAACTTGTAGGATCAGATGGAAACAATCAATTGACGATCAAGGAGCCATCAGCAAACGTAGTCCTTTTAGATTATATTTCGTCAGAGAAATGGAAAGACATCGTAGACTTTGATGACCACCTCGATGACATTAGCAAGTAAGAATAGTAGAGTACTGTACCTATACTTTCCACCGGTTTCTCCACCAAATGAAACTGCTGCTAAAACCTAACTGATGTTTATTTGTGACAATGATTTCTTGACAGGGATTGGCTGAACGAGGGACTCTTCAAGTGAAATTTCCATTGGGGAAGGCAATTTTCTGTTGTTAAATTGGGGTTGCTTTGCTTGCCTCTGTTTTCTTAGAAGGAATGTATTCTTTAAAAATTGGCAATTATGATGAAAGATCAAGGATATTGTAGAAGAAAAAGGAAACTGGAGAGGGGCTTGGTTTAAGAACAATGATCTTTTTTCTTTTCAGTTTGATATTGTTATTATTGTTTTAAAAAAAAGTTAATCAGTTTGATGTTTGCAATTGAAGAGGAAAAAACAATTTATTGTTTCTCATGCACTGAATTGGAAATGAATTGATAAATTAAAGTTAAATATTTCTATAATGTATAGAGTTATTACCAAATCAAGATAAACATTATTATGTTTTTCTTCGGGCTAAGCTTATAGCTTATTTTAAGCTACTAATAAGTTTTGTTTGATAATATTTCAAAAATAGCTATAAGTTATTAATAAATTATAAGCTTTGTTTGATAATATTTCAAAGATAAACTAGTAGTATAAAATAATACTACCTTCGTCCCATTTTGTTTGTTTGATTCAGTTAACGATACTTGACTGAAATTATTTTTAATTCAACTAGTATTTTCGCCCATGCGTTGTACGGAATGGATTTGTTATAATACGTTAAAAATATTTAGATTGATATACAATTATGTAAATTATAAAATCGAATATTATATAGTGCAATTGAATAATTGAGTTTGATCGATTGTGTTTTCTGATGTTATCATTGCTTGAATCTGAGCAAATAATTGCCCAACTAATAGTCAATGTGTAATTATATGCATCCGGTGCTGAAACTTTAGACATTTTATATATCAATATTTATGATTTGTATTAATTAGGCTAATTATCTCATTGCCCAGCAACTCAGTTATAGAAATTATTTATGCGGATGATATATTTTCTATGTAAAAATATAGCAATTTTGTCATCTTTGTATAAAAAGAAAACATAATAGTATATCAATGTAACTATTTTGAATTTATTGAAAACCTTTTTGTATACGACATTGGTAGTATATTATATATTGTTATTATAAATTTTTATACTTATTTTACATCACTAATAAAGTAAATTACCTAGAATTATAGTTTTTTAGTACTTTATTTCAGAATTACTGGAGTAAAATATCCAGAACCTTTTTTTTTTTTTGGAAAATATCCAGAACCTTAGTACTTCATGGATTATAAGATATTTCTAAAGCAGGTATGTATAGATTAGCTCTGTTTTTTTAAGTGTATATATAGATTAACCTTATTTCATGAATGTTTGATTTGTGGGCATGTTTGATTTGTTGTGTATTTTTGCCTAACAGTTGGGCTGTATAATGTGTTAAGAGTTATAATTCTACCTAAACATGTCAAATTTTGGCTCTTTAGGTCATACTTTATTTATCCTTAGGGTTTTATCTGTGTAATTAATTTGGTTTATTTTTTTAATGTGTTATAGTTAGACTGAGTAAAATAATGATGTTTGCAAATAATATGGTAATCAGATGAAAACTGTATAGCTTGGAATAAAAAAAATCTGCATTGGATAAGCTAATTCATTTATTAACATTTTAAAAAATACATTTAATTTTTTTAAAAATTGTAAACATAGAGTTCTAAAATTATGAACATCGACCCGGGTACATATATAGCATAATTTACATACCTCTACCACGACCGTTCCCCTTCTAACTCAATATGAAAAATCAATTTCGCTCCTCTCAATTTACCAGTGCGATGCACGAATAAAATTTTTTTATTATATAATTAGATAATAAAATAAAAAATGAAATTATAAACAATTTTAATATTTGAAAGTGTACATTTATCTAATTATAAGATTAATGCAAAGGTATCATTCAATTAATTGAACAATATATGACTCGTTTGTCTGGAATTATCTTGAAAAAATCTATGTGTAATTATATTATTACTAAAATAAATATGGTTAAAAATAGAAATAATTTAATTGTAATTATTATAAAACTAAATAAAACAACCCATGTTCAGCTTAATTACTATGATAATTATTAAGCAATTATTATTAGGTAATTATACTTTTATACCGTAAGTATATTTCTTTTCACCATATCGCCTTTACTTTTTTACCCATCCTCCATGTCTAAATGAATTAATTTTAATTATTATAAAAATAAATTCAACGATCCATGTTAAATTATAATTATACTAACATTCATGCATTTATTAACTTAATTAGCATAATAATTATTAGTCAATTATACTAACACATATGCAATTAATTCCTTAATTACCATAATAATTATCAAATAATTAAATTAATATTGTACAATTATACTTTTATACCTTAAGTATAAAAATATATATAGAAAGATTACCATAGTAATTACACAGAATATTGAATGATTGTTTATTTTATTCTCTCTCTCTCTCTCTCTCTCTCTCTATATATATATATATATATATATATATATATATATATATATATATATATATATATTGTGTAATTATGTTAGTAAAAAATATTGTGTAATTATACTTTTATTCTTTAATATAAAAATAAGAAAGTGGGAGTAGCATAAAATTACCATAGTAATTACACAAAAAAATAGAAATAATAATTTATTTTGTACGTTCTTATAGTATTATAACATAAGTATAAATAAATAAATAAATAAATAAATAAATAAATAAATAAATATATATATATATATATATATATATATATATATATATATATATATATATATATATATCATAAAAATTAATTTCTAATAATTGCTGAAATTAATGTACCTAAATATTAATTATCTATTAACAAAACTGCCTAATATACTTATTTTATATTTAAGGTACAATATTATTAGTACAAAATAAATTATATTCTCATTCTTCCATTTAATTATTATGATACTTTTATGGTTATATATATATACACACACACACACACACACACACACACACACACACTTTTAACTCTATATTTATTAGTATAATTTGTGTATATGCTTTAGGAAAATATTTATAATTAAAAAGATGATATAATTTAAAAAGAAAATTATTAATTAGATTGCCTAATATAATTGTCTTACTAATTGATTACCGTGCTACTATAATTCATATATTTTAAGTTTTTTTTTATTACTAAGCTAAATAAATATCCTTAATGATTAAGATAATCCTTAGTCGCATCCGTAGTACTAAAAGTATTACTTTAAATTTTTATAAATAAGAAATAATATTATTAAACCGGAATAATTAAAAATAATGTGTCTATTGTACAAAACATTTTATAATTGACTTAATAATTAAGAATTAGTTTTTATTGCCTAATACAATTTGACAATTATTAAACATTATTTATGATGGTATTTATTGTGTCCATTAAAGCATGTGCTCCATCTCAACTAAAAGCCTAAGCTAATAGTTGGACTGTACATACTATATTTATGCTCACACCTTGTAATATTAAAATTATTAGGTAGAATTTTTATAATTAAGATATAATTAAGATAGTACACATAAATTATATTTTATTTAATAATTAATAATAATTAATATAATTATCTAATATAAATTTACATTTATTAATAAGTATTTATGGTAATTATTATTAGGTATTAATAAAAGGGATAAAAAAGTTAAGAAGAAGAAGAAAATGTGGAGGAAAGTATGTATGTATGTACATACAATATCGTAAGGTAAATTGATATAAAATTTAATAATTACCTCAAAATCAAATACATAAATGTTCTAAGTAAACATTGGATTTTACAGTTAAAAAGTGTGATATTCTTTTATTGATTTCAATAAAACATCACCAGTCAAACCCCATATTTCTTCTAAAAGTCATCGACTCCTTTGCCTATCTTCTTCTCCGGATCTAGATGGCCCTTGTTTAGCAACTCCAACAACACCATGTGTTCATACTGCGAAAAATATTTCATACACATACATAAACCGAAGTATAAACATTGAGACTAACGTCAAAGTATTAAAAACAAAAACAATCTTGTGCTACAACAAATAATATTTATCATAAAATCGATATTATAATGGATGCAACACCAATCCATTATATTTACAGGGAGGTGGAAGAATAAAATAAGAGAGCCTCCAAGATATGATTTCACAGAGAATGGGAAGAAGAGACAAACAGTGCAAATTGAAGAATTATGATTTTCAAAATATTTATAGGTAAAAATGGTGAGAATTATAAATTTGTTAATTTTTCAAAAGGAAAGTATAATTAATTACTTAACATTTTTAATAATTTATTCTAAATGAGATTTTTAATCCTCCGTGCATTCTAAATTATTAATCTCCATACTACTCCATATTATTTTGTAACCTCCATATACGTATACATTAGAATATTTTTTTTCTTAATTTTTAAATGATAAATAGTATGAGATAATATGTTGGAAGCTTACAACTTTAGTTGTAGCAAAATTCTCTATTTAAATAACAAAATGTTATGCTATTACATTTCAATTCTCTATTTAAATAACAAAATGTTATGCTATTACATTTCAAAATAATATTTAAATAACAAAATGTTATGCTATTACATTTCAAAATAATATTATTCTACCATAATAATACAAAATTACCATTTCAAAATATATTCTAATCTATACTCATAAAATATATGAAAATATATTAGAATATTATAATATTATGGATGTTACAAAATATTCTCTATTTAAATAACAAAATGTTATGCTATTACATTTCAAAATAATATTATTCTACCATAATAATACAAAATTACCATTTCAAAATATATTCTAATCTATACTTATAAAATATATGAAAATATATTAGAATATTATAATATTATGGAGGTTACAAAATAATAGTATGGATGTTACAAAATAATATTATAATATTATAATTATAATTATAATATAGTAATATAAAATAATATATTTTATACATATATATATTAGAATATATTTTTCCTAATTTTTAAATGATAATCAATACGTATGAATGGTAGATAATATAATAATATTAACAATATTACCATATTACCATAAATAAATATATATATGGATAATTAACTATCACGGGCCTAATTTCTGACTGCTGAAACCCCTAGTATGACTCCAACATTAGTACCCCAACAACAGAAACAGCAACAAAAACTTCATCCAAACAAATCAAAACTTGGAAACAGTGAAGGGTTTCATCAGAATTTCCAAAAAGATCACACCTTTAGCACCAGATAACTAATTGAACACATACAGAAGCTTCCAATATACAATCCAGACATGACCCAAATCCAAGAAATGGAAATTAAGACAAGGGTGTTTCTTGTCCTCCTAATACATAACAAATGACAACCAAAATGAAGGGAACAAATGCACAAACCATATGATTAACACAAGCACAAGATGTATGAGGAATGATTAAAGAGTGTGTACCGTGGCATAGAGATTGGAGAAGCCATTGACAAGGGTAGGAGCTTTGGTGAAGCGTTGTTGGAAGGCATCGCTGAGATTGTGGGCAGGATAAGTGGAGATGATAAGGACAGATGGTCGAACCTGAGAGAATAGGACGCCGAGAATGGAGCTGCATGTGGTCTTCCCAACGCCGCCCTTCCCTCCTACGAACACCCACTTCAACGTTTTTTGGTCTAAAACGTTCTGCACTGATCCTTCTGGCGAATCCTTGGAAGCCATGGAATTAGCTCCCGTACTTTAATGTCTCCTCTTCAACGTGGACACTTTCTCTTTTATAGAAGAAGCCGAAACCCATATAGAGAATTTCAATTCCCAATCATCCTAGGACATTGCTTCTGAGTTGGCAGCAGAGATCCGATGATGCCTCCTTCTACACTTTCGCTTTGGCAGGTACTCTATTTTTGTCACTTTTTTTAAAAACAATTTTAATTTTTTTTTTCCACTCCACTTATGAAAATTACTCTATTGGTGTTTTCTTGAATCCAGTCTGCACTTTGTTTTTGCATACATCCTTAGTCTTTTTTGGAAGGAGGGGGGCTATTGCATACAGGGGTTCTTTTTGCATACATCCTTAGTCTCCCTAACCCATTTATTGATCTTATGAGTGTCTCACATGTTTTGGTATAGCATACACATTGAGGTGGGAGTACTCTTGAGTAGATGATAATGAAATATGCTGAATTGATGTTGTGAGGCTGGATGGTGGATGAAAAGTTGAAAATGAAGAAAAATTGAAAAGAAAAAAGGGATTGGAATGGGACTTGTTTGGTGTATGGAGAGCCATTGCTTAGCATTTGAGTTGCAAGGCCTACCCCGGTAAAAACACAGAGATCTGTGCGGGGATGGTTGACTTGAGTGTTAAGGGTGGTTGGGAGGGAGCCATTGCTTGGTCTCACTGGTCTTAAGCCTCCGGTGGCAAAATGCGGAGCTCCGTACACTTGGAGGTGATTGGTGGGATCAAGGGTGGGGTTGGTGAGATCTATTGCTTGGCATGAGTTTCATAAAGGTTCTTGGGGGGAAAATACAGAGCTCTGTACCCCGGGGATTGAGACTTGTGTCAAGGGTAGAGGATTGTTGGTTATAGCTATTTGGGTATCGGTCCCACCCTCTTGTGTGGGACTGAAAACATGATGATTGATAGTTTTGAGTTTGATAGATGATTAGGGAGAATAGGATTTATGCATTTAGAACTCTTTGAGTACTTTAGGGTGTTTTAGTGCTTTGCACCTTTAGTATAGTATGATTTGATGAGTTAGTATTTGTACCCTTTGATTATATGGTCACTTTTGGGCCATTTGTACAAAACTATGTTTTGGTGTATATACATGCGCAGTTTTTTTTTGTTATGATAAAATAGAAGAGGAGAGGAGAAGACATTTAGGCTGGCAGTGTGGACTCCAGGGAGGTCAGATTGTGACTGAGGAGGATACACAACAGCAGGAGACAAGAAGGAGACAAGTGAACAATATATCTATCACAAACCATAATTAAGCATAAAGGTTAACTAGAATCCTACCAAATCAAGATGGTAAGCAGCTCTGCAGATAGTACTGTTTTCAGCAATGGAAGAATCACTGTTTCAATGGAAAATTACTTGGCTAAACTGCAAAAATGAACCACATCTGCCATGCAAGTCTATACTACTTCTCCTATTCTTGATTTGTTAATTTTACTTGGCTAAGATATTTTTACTTCCATGTGTCTTTATAGGCTCGAAAGGAGAAGATTTGCAACGACAACGAGCTAACGACGGCTTCAGATCTGTGGCGACAATGAGCTACTGATGGCTTCAGATCTGTGACGACGAGGGCTACCGAGGGCTTCAGATCTGGACATTGTGCTTGTTTATATGTTTGCATCTTAATATTTTTCCAACTTTTTGTTATAATAAGCTTTCTCATGAATCTGTGATGTAGTTTTTACAGTGGTCTTCCTTTGCTGTTTTTAGATGAATACAAGTCTGCTCAAGCAAAAGGCTAAAATGCTTGAGGAGTATTTTAACATCTATATTGGTTCAAATGGTAACCTGTCCAGACTTCCTGTCTTACTGGATCAGTACACGCCTGACATGGACCATGTCCTAGAGTTTGTGCTTTGTCTGGGCAATGATGTAGGTTCCTTGCTTCCTTCTTCCTTTGGAAATTCTTTTGTACCATAGACCCGATACCCTAGACCTTAGACCCGAGACCCTAAGCCCGAGACTTGAAACCCGAGACCCGGGACCCTAAACCCTGAACCCCGAACTTGAGCCCCGATCCTCGAGACCCTAGACCCAAAGACCCTAGACCATAAACTTGAGATCCAAGACCCAGGACCCCGAACCCGGCCCTGAGCACCGAGACCAGAAACCCGAGGAGCGAGACCGGAAGCCCGAGAGCTGAGATCCGAGACCCAAGCCCCGCTCCCCGACCCCGACCCTCGAGACCCAATGCCCTAAATCGAGACCCTAGCCTTGACCCGAAGCCCGAGACCTAAAACCTGAGACCCGAGACTCTACGCCCGAGACCTGAAATCCAAGACACTAGACCTTAGACTGGAGACGCGAGACCTGATGCCCAAACCCCAAGATCTAAGCCCTGAGCCCCGAGACCCTAGACTCTAGGCCCTAGCCCCGATCCCGATCCCAGAGACGTTTGACCCTAGACCTGAAGAACGAAGCCTGAGATCCGAAACCCTGAGGCCCAAGACCCGAGCCCTGAGCCCCAAGACCCAAGACTCTAGCCCCAACACCCGAAACCTGAGACCCTAGACCCTAGACCTGAGACCCCGAGACAAGAGACACGGGACCCAGAACCTAGACCCGAGACCCGAGACTAGGGATGTCAATCTGGCCCGAACCCGATGGGCTAGCCCGAAACCGACAGGGCTGTAGCCCGAACGGGTTAGTCCGATAAAAAAATTAGTCCGATGAGCCCGAAATCGATTAGCCCGATGGCCCGATAGGGCTAGCCCGAAATTAAATGGGCTAGCCCGATAGCCCGAACAATTAAAAAATTAAAAAATATTTTTTATTATAAAAGTGATGTGAAACATAACATACTTGGAATTTATAGGTGAGTTCATCTTTAGTATTATTTTTTTTTATCACTAGGTACATTTTTTAATGAATATATAAATATAAATATATATTACATATAATTAATAAATATAAATAAATAAATAAATAAATAAATATATATATATATACAAACTGGAAATTCATTCCAGTGAACTCACTGGAATGAATTTCCAAGCTTGGATTTATACGAGCCCTAAACCCTAAACACGAGCCACGATCCCGGAGAGCCGAGACTAGAGACTTGAGACCCAAACATCGAGTCCCGATCCCCGAGCCCCGAGACGAGAAACTCGAGAAGCGAGACCGGAAACCCGAATCCTAAGACCCGACACTCGAGAACCGAGACCCGAGCCCCGAGCCCCGACCTTCGAGACCCAATGCCCTTAACCCGAGATTGGAGACCCGAACCTCGAGCCCAAAAACTCTAGACCCGATCCCCAAGAATTGAAACCCGAGAGCCCGAGCCCTGAGCCTTGAGCCCCGATGCCCGAGACCTGAAACTCGAGCCCTGAGCCTCGAGACCCGAGACTCTAGACCCAAGCCCGATCCCTGATCCCCGAGCCCCAAGACCCTAGACCTGAGCACTGAGCCCCGAGACCCAAGACTTTAGGCCCGAGACCCGAAACCTAAGACCCTAGACCCTACCCCGACCCTCGAGACCCAATGCCCTAAACTCGAGGCCCTAGTCTTGCCCGAAGCCTGGGACCTGAAACCTGAGACCCAAGACTCTAAGCCCGAGACCCGAAATTCGAGACCCTAGACCTTAGACCAGAGACGCGAGACCCGATGCCCAAACCCCAAGATCTGAGCCCTGAGCCCCGAGACCCTAGACACTAGGCCATAACCCCGAACTTGAGACCCGAGACCCAAGCCCGATCCTCGATCCCAGAGACGTTAGACCCTAGACCCGAGGCCCGAGGCCCGAGCCCTGAGCCTCGAGACCCAAGACTCTAGGCCTGAGACCCGAAACCCGAGACAAGAGACACGGGACCAGAACCTTGACTCGAGACTTGAGACCCTAGACCCTAGCTGTTGGGCATATTCGGGAGGTAAAATATCCTAAATGGCTGGCCAACGTGGTGTTGGTTCCGAAGCCGCATACTTGGAGAATGTGCGTCGACTACACCGACTTAAACAAAGCTTGCCCCAAAGACTCATTCCTGTTGTCGAGGATTGACCAGATGGTGAATGAGACATCAGGGTGTGTTGTATTAGGTTTCATGGACGCCTTCCGAGGTTACCACCAAATTTTCATACACGCGCCCGATGAAGAGAAAACTGCTTTCGTAACTCCGGACAGAGTGTACTGTTACCGAGTGATGCCCTTCAGCTCGAAAAATTTCTGGGGCGACTTATTCCAGAATGGTGTCTCAACTATTCAAAGACCTGTTGGGCAAGTCTATGGCTGCCTACGTTGATGAGATGTTCGTGAAAAGTGTCAAGGAGGAAAATCACGCGGACGACCTTTCTACCAGCTTCCAAGTTATGGAGAAACATAATTTAAGGTTAAATGTTAAGAAGTGTGCTTACGCGGTACAAGGGGTAAGTTCTTAGGCTATTTGGTAACTCGGCGAGGGATCGAGTCAAACCCTGAAAAGGTTAAGGCTGTCCTAGACATGCAGCCGCCTAGGACTATCAAGGAGTTGCAGTGCTTGACAGGTCAGTTGGCGACATTGATTCGATTTTTGTCTAAATCGACCGATCGGTCCTACCCTTCTTCGACGCCTTGAAGACTAGGGATGTGTCTGTTTGGTCGGGGGAGTGTCAGACAGCTTTCGAAGGCCTCAAGAAGTACCTGTTTTCTCCTCTATCGTTGTCCAAACCAGTGGAGGGCGAGATGCTTTTTCTTTATCTAGCCGCCTCTCATCAGGCTGTCAGCTTGGTCCTCGTCCGGGAAGAGGACAAAGTTTAACATCCGATATATTATGTGAGTAGGGCTTTAAAGGCTGCCAAAGTTCGTTACTCGCCACTCGAGAAGATGGTCTACGCATTGGTAGTTACGGCTCGGAAGTTAGTCCCCTACTTTCAAGCCCACCTCATTGGCGGGAGTTCTCAAGAATCCGACCTCGTTGGGTCGATTAGTAAAGTGGCCTGTCGAGCTGACCCAGTATGGAATTGAGTACCAACCACGACCCGCCATCAAATCCCAAGTATTGGTTGACTTCATAGTCGAATGCACAACTCAGGATTCAAAGGATGACTCTATAACCATTCCCGACTTCGAGGAATGGTGGGAAATGCATGTTGATGGTGCCTCGAGTCAAAAGCACCATGGAGGGGAGTAATGTTAACCACCGAGAAAGATTCCGACTATACTACACCCTAGAATACCAGTTCAAAACTTCCAACAATGAAGCTGAGTATGAAGCTGTCCTCGGGGGGTTGCGGGTAGCCAAAGCTTTGGGAGATAAGAGACTTCGCATCCGAACCAACTCACGGTTAGTGGTCGGGCAGGTGAAGGGAACTTATGAAACCAAAGGAGGAAGAATGAGACAATATAAAGAAGTGACTGGCACGGAAGTTAGTACTATAGGGGTACTATTGGCCGACCATGGTCAGAAATTGTATTCGAAAAGTAGCTAAGTGTCCCGTTTGTCAGGCCTTTGCTCGAAAAGAAACAAGGCTGGTTTCCTTCTATATGCCCGGTCACCACCGCCATTCCCTTCGCAAGATGGGGTGTTGATTTACTGGGTCCGTTACCGATGGCGTTGGGCTAACATAAGTTTTGCATAATAGATGTTGATTATTTCACTAAGTGGGTAGAGGTTGAGCCATTGGTTACCATAACCGAGTATCAGTGTAATAAATTCCTTTGGAAGAACATAATCTGTTGGTTTGGCATCCTCGAGCATTTGGTAAGCGACAATGATCGCCAGTTTGATTGTCGGCCCTTTGCCGAGCTCTGTGAGCAATTCGGGATTCGGTATAATAAGGTGTCCGTAGCCTATCCTCAGGCGAATGGACAAGTGGAAAATGTTAATCGGACCATCGTGGATGGAATACGGAAAAGGTTGAGTGAGCTGCAAGGAAGCTAGGTGAGAGAGTTGGAATGAGTATTGTGGGCCTATCGCGCGAGCCCGATGAGGGCGACTAGAGAAACACCATTTTCCCTAACATACAGATTTGAGGCTAAGGTGTTGATCGAAGTGCTCGAGCCTAGTGACCGAGTCATGAGGTATACCGATGAGGCGAAAGAACAAAGCCGGATGATAGAAAAGAATTTCCTAGAAGAGAGGAGAGAGGTTGCTCGGCGCCGGATGGCTGAGTATCAAAGACCAGTCAAAAGATATCAGGACAAGCGTGCCAAGCCCCGGTACTTACTCGAAGCGGACCTGGTACTCAAAAGTCGGACCGCTAGTAAGCTCAATGAAGGGGGAAAATTCGCAAAGAAGTTGGAAGGGCCATATCGCATAGCTGCAGTAGTCCAACCTGGAACGTACCGATTGGAGGCAATGAATGGTCGACCAGTAGAAAGGATCTGGAACTCGCATCACCTCAAGAAGTTCTTAAAGGTCTGAGCTATTGTAAAGGCTGAAAAGTCTAGAGCTTAGGGTAGGCTGAAAAGTCCGCCTCTTAGGTCGAAAGACCCTACCTAGTTAGTGGTCGAAAGGTCTATTATACTTAGCAGTTGAAAAGCTTATTCCGTGTAAAAGGCCGAAAAGCCTATAATTCGATTATTATTAGAAATCAAAAGGCGGTGCAGGATAGGCGGTCACGAAAGGTTTTCTAAAGAGATTCGGCGGCGGAATGCGAGAAATATGGAAGGAAGGCCGGATAGATTAGGAAAGTGCCTAAAATTTAATAAGGAAAGAGTTCCTAGGTAGTTTAGTAGTTTCTTAAGGGAGAAATCCCTCTTAGCTTGTATAAATAGGTGTTCTAGGTCTCGAGAGAGACAACAAGCAATTTTCCACAGTACACTTATAAGCTATTCGTTGTACTCAAAGGCAATTCGTAATACAAAGAGGACTGAAAAGTTACTCTAGTTTTTCAATAGTGTTAGTTGATTTTCCGGTGGTGTTGGCCTACCGTTCGACCATTCCTTGGGAGATAAAACCAACAGCGGCGGTAGGTGGAGCGATGACGGTAGGTGGAGCAGGCAATGCGCACGACGGAGGAGGCATTTACATAGATAGAAATTTTAATATAAGAGGCAATAATAAATGATGTAGTAAATAATGAATAAATTAAAAATTATTGGCATAAACATTTCAAAGAAGAGCTAAAATTAAAAAAAAATAAAAGAAGAAGCAGGGAAACGGAGTCGTACTAGCCAGCAGTAGGAGTTCGGTGGAGCGATTGCTGTTGGCATTTGGCGGACCGGCGGTGGTAGGCGTTCAGGGACCTTCAGCGGCGGTAGGCGTTCGACGAAGCAGCGGCGGAGCATGAGAGGTCACGGCAGAGAAGGAAGACGATGGTCACGGCAGAGCAGATCCCAGGCGCGGCGGAGCAGACCAACAGTCGGCGATGGCATGCTGTCGTCGGCGTTGGGCAAGGAAGGAAAACAGCGTCGGCGGCGACTGGGTGTGGGTGTGTGAACAATGTTTAGGGCTGGATAGAATGTCTACATTTCACAAAGTAGATCTCATTCTATATTCAGATTTAGCGACATAATTTAAATTCCGTAGCTATATTGCTTTTTTTTTTTTTAAACATTAATCTAGCGACAGAATTGAAATCTGTCGCTAGATCTAGCAACAAATTTCATTTTCGTCGTTAAATCCTACCAAAAAAATTCAGATATATTATTCTAGCGACGGAAATAAATTTCGTCGCTATGTTCTAAAAAAAAAATTGGCCATACTAATCCGTTGCTAGTTTAAATTTGAATCCAAGCAACGAATTTAAATTTCCGTCGCTATATGTTATTAAAAATAAAAATGCCGCATTTTCCGTCTTTATTCCATCACTAAGTTATAAAAAAAATAAATAGATGCTTTAAACCTAGCTACGGATAATTTTTTCCGTCGCTAATCTGTAGCAATTAAAATTAATTAATCGGCCCGCCAAAAATCCGTCGCTAATTTGTCCCAATTTTATGCGCGGTAAGTTACCGCTAAAATTAGCTACGGAGTTAACGTCAAACTTTTTCCGTTGCTATCCCGTCGCTAACCTTCAATTTTTTGAAAATAAATAAATCCGTCGCTATTCCGTCGTTATTTCCGTGTTCTTTTGTAGTGTTATTTAGTTATTTACCTATACAATCCAAATAATATGAATTCATGTACTTAATATCACGTCACAATCAAACAAATTTCATATAGAATACAACATTCACGAAGATCATGAATCACATAGCAATTATTCAAAAATAACGAAATAGATTTTTGAGAGCAAAAGATTTTCACATAAGCACTTAGGAAACAAGTTTTTATTTACTTATGAGGTTAAAAGAATTTTTAGTGAACATAAATCTTACTTGAATTCCAATGACACTGAAGGGAAGAAACAAAAAGTGATGTGGCGCATTATTATTTTTTTCTCTTTGTTGTCGTTCATGAGAGTCGATGATGATGAAGGTGAGGGTATAGGGTGTCGTAAATGCTAGGTTTTATACTTAGGGTTTCCCTTTCTCTTATAAGTATATAAGTACTGTGTGCAGATTAAGAACTAATATATATGTATATATTATACTAGTTTTATACGCGCATTGCGCGAAATGAGGGAACCTGTCTTAAAGGGATGCCAAACCCATTCATGAGTAGCCCATCGATGAAAATATCGACCATTCTCCGTTCCCGGACGATTAAGGCCCGTAGGCTAGGTAGGCGATACTGGACCGAATAACAACACCTTGGTGGGCTTGCAAACCGTTCGGGGGGGTAAGAAAAATATTTCTATGTGGAAAAAAATTATTAGTGTACATTTTTTGTTGGGGTTGCAAGCTAAGAAAGTTACCAAAAATGGGGCGGTAGTGGACCTACATACACTATAAGTCGTCTTGGAGCGAGTTGGGAGCTCTATAGTCTATAAAGGATACGCGACAGTAAACAATAACATTGAAATGGACTCGCAAACTGGATAGGTAGCCTGTGGAGGTAATAAAGCAAATTTTAGCTTCATTTTATACCGATCTCCAATTGGGCATGTAGGGAAAGGTATGCAATCCAGCGTGCAATAAAAAGAGAGGAAAAAAAAAAAGAAAAAAAAGAGATATAAACAAGGGTGCGTGGAGCTAGCATGAGGTAGCAGGCAGCCCACAGCCCTAGAAAGGGGTGTTTTTAAGTCACTGTTGTTGGTCCCAAGGGGATGGGGTACAAGTCTAGAGGGGGGGGGGGTGAATAGACTTGTATAAGATTTTGCAAATCTTTTTCGACCTCTCGTGTGTATTGGACTTAGGATGTTTAGGTCCGATACCTCACAAGATGAAGACAAAGTTTTATGCGCAGCGGAATAGTTATCCCCTTATTATTAGCACGAGTTTGAGTTAGTTCGAGAGGTGTAGTTATATGTAGTGCAATTCGAGAGTTAGATAGCGAGAGATAAAAACAGAAAGTAAATGCGAGAGAGATTTTTAAGTGGTTCGGCCAACCCGCCTACATCCACTCTTCTTCCAGAAACTCCCTGGAAGGATTGCACTAAAAACTTCCCTTTCTAGTACAATATCGAGCGCTTGAGCTTTGATCACGAAGCCCGCCTCAAGCCTCAGGTTTTTTGCCCCGCTTCTTGTTACTCCACCTATCGAGCACTTGAGCTTTGATCACCAAGCCCGCCTCAAGCCTCAGGATCTTCACAAGACAGCTCCCAGGTTACTCCGCCTCTCCTCAGGTTTTTCTCCCCGCTTCCAGTTACTCCACCTCTCGAGCACTTGAGCTTTGATCACCAAGCCCGCCTCAAGCCTCAGGATCTTCACTAGACAGCAGCCAGGTTACTCCGCCTCTTCTTNGGGGGGGGGGGTGAATAGACTTGTATAAGATTTTGCAAATCTTTTTCGACCTCTCGTGTGTATTGGACTTAGGATGTTTAGGTCCGATACCTCACAAGATGAAGACAAAGTTTTATGCGCAGCGGAATAGTTATCCCCTTATTATTAGCACGAGTTTGAGTTAGTTCGAGAGGTGTAGTTATATGTAGTGCAATTCGAGAGTTAGATAGCGAGAGATAAAAACAGAAAGTAAATGCGAGAGAGATTTTTAAGTGGTTCGGCCAACCCGCCTACATCCACTCTTCTTCCAGAAACTCCCTGGAAGGATTGCACTAAAAACTTCCCTTTCTAGTACAATATCGAGCGCTTGAGCTTTGATCACGAAGCCCGCCTCAAGCCTCAGGTTTTTTGCCCCGCTTCTTGTTACTCCACCTATCGAGCACTTGAGCTTTGATCACCAAGCCCGCCTCAAGCCTCAGGATCTTCACAAGACAGCTCCCAGGTTACTCCGCCTCTCCTCAGGTTTTTCTCCCCGCTTCCAGTTACTCCACCTCTCGAGCACTTGAGCTTTGATCACCAAGCCCGCCTCAAGCCTCAGGATCTTCACTAGACAGCAGCCAGGTTACTCCGCCTCTTCTTGCTTAATCCAAAGCAAGGACCTTTGGTTGTCACAGTTGAGTGTAACAAGCTCCAATCTGACCAAAAGCTATCGTTGAATCAGCTTCGATGTAGAGAAGCTTCGGTCACCTTCTAGATGTTTAGCAGTTTGAGCTTTGTAACTCTCACAAACACTAAGATGTGTTTTCTCGCTGGTTTAAATATCAGGATGATATTCCGGATTGAGCACTTGCACTTAAACGTTTGAATTGGACACCTCTTTAGATTTTTCAATAAACCAACTTACTCCCTTCACTTCTTTGAGCTTGTGTCTTCACGTCCTTTTTAAATGAGAGTTGAGGAATAATTCCGTTGGAGGGAAAATTATCCCGTTTGAAATCTGTCTCCCATGCTGGGACTTGCATCTTTTCAGCATTTTTCATGGAGTGGTGGTCTTGTAACTTGAACCTTTTGTTTGGTAGTGGATATTCCATAATCCACTTTCTTGAGTCCATGCTCCACTTGCTACTTTTGGTAAAAGTTACTCTTTTTAAATTCCCATTGATCCTCGTTTTAGGGAATAAGACCGACTTTGGATTGGTGCACCTTCTATCCGTTTGTTGTGGAATTCTGATGTGGCATCCACTTCTGGCACCTCCTAAATATTTTATCTCCATGATATTCTTCTTCTCCGATCTTTATTCATGCTTCCTGCCCGTCATTCAGCCTTTTAGAGAAGTGTTAGTTTATCGAGACCAAGGTTGATGTCTCGATTGTTTGATATCTCGACCCCATGTATCGAGAGATCCATCTCTCGAACTTTGCTTATGTCTCGAACTGGATTGTTGTATCGAGAGATCTCTCGAACTCTGCTTATGTATTGAACTGGATTGTTGTATCGAGAGATCCTATCTCTCGTACTCTGCTTATGTCTTGAACTGAATTGCTGTATCGAGAGATCCTATCTCTCGAACTCTGCTTATGTCTCGAGACTTAGTTGATGTCTCGCAGACCCTTATTCCTCCAATGTTGTCCCGTGCCTTCTTTTGATTTATCCATGAGATTACAACACGAGACTTCTAAGATGTTCACAAGTTTCACCTTAAGCTTAAATATTTTCCGAGTTGAGCTCAAGTTACTCGGTTGTATTTTCGCTCTTAGTTTACTTGTCGAACTTACATATAGTTCCTATCTTTCGAGACTTAGGGGATTCTGAAATACATTTTGGTATCATCAAAACCTATTACATTATGTTCCTAACAACTGTGACGCGATCCCTAATAACTCGGCGAATACCCCTATCCACCTATGCATGCAGGGAAAGGTAAACAACCCAGCGTGCAATAAAAAAAAGAGATAAAGAAAGGTGCGTGGAGCTAGCATAAGGCAGCAGGCAACCCACAACCCTAGAAGGCCATGTTTCCGAGTCAACGGGACGTGATCCCTAAGAACTCGACAAATACCCCTATCCACCTAGGCATGCAGTGAAAGGTACCCAACCCAGCTTGCAATAAAAAAATGGATATAAAAGGTCTGTTGGCCTTGAAAGAGGTACGTGGTGCTAGCATGATGCAGCAGGCAGCCCACAACCTTATCATCTATCCCGCTTCTCAGCGGTCGACTTATTATCTATCCCGCTTCTCAGCGGTCGACTTATTATCTATCCCGCTTTTTAGCAGACAACTTATCATCTATCCCGCTTCTCAACGATCTACTTATTATCTATTCTGCTTCTCAGCAGACGGCATATACCTGTCCCGCTTCACAGCGGTCTACTTATTATTTATCCCCCTTTGCGGCAGTCGATGAATTTAAATTTTGTGGCTGAGCGATCGCCACATCTCGTTTCTCGGTGGACCACTAAGTTACCCCTCCGTACGTGCGAGATCTGAGTCATCCTAACAGGCATCATGTGGTTCTACACCACCAAGCCACTCAAGATCTTGTATATTAAAGGGCAGGAAGCTCCACTTATGCATGAGAGTGCGCTGGAAGCAAAGTAGTAGGGGGACACGTGTGTGGCCAAGAATGAAAGGTGTCTGATGTAGTCCATTTGTCAACAATCCGTGAGTCCTTCAACAGTATAAATAGGGTGCTTTCCCCCTCTTAAAAATCATCCTTTGGTTCACAATCTCCCTTCTGGCTGAGTGGTATGAGCCTTTTCTCTCCTGTCGGCACGCCATGATTCGATTCCTACTGGTAACATATTTAGTTATATTTTATTTATTAGTTCCCTAGCTTCTTTATTTATTTGTTGAGTTAATTTCATTTTTTGTCCTAGATTTATAAGTGACAGTCCACTTTTAATCTTTTTTTTATTTATTAGAACATCCTCATTTGGTCCTAGTATTATATTGACATGACCATTTTTAATCCTCCATCAACAAAATCGTTGAAATATCGTTAAATACAAAGACGTTTCAATCTTTTTTATAAAAAGTATGTTGAACTGCTATATTTTTTTATGTTTTTTTTTGAAAACATCAATAATTGAAGACCGAAGTGTTCTTCTATTTAATGATATTTAAACTACTTTGTTGATAAATGACGAAAAATGGTCATGTCACAATAATACTACTAGGACCAGAAGTGGATGTTCTAATAAAAAATGACTAAAAGTGGATTGCGGCCTATAAATCTAGGACCAAAAATGGAATTAACTCTTTATTTGTTTATTATTCAGGCCGTCATTTTGGGCCCTATTCGATTCCTTAGGGCTATAGTATTTATTATTTATGTATTCTTTGGGCCGTCATTTTGGGCCTTATTCGATTCCTTAGGGCTATAGTATTTATTATTTCTGTATTTTTTGGGCCGTCATTTTGGGCCAATATCTTGGGCTTTGTAAGTGTTATTTTGAACTTAGCGCCATGGTTAATAAAGCCGCTTTCTTCCTACTCCATCCTGTATCACTATACTCGGTTTATGATGGACCCAGTCCCAACCATATGAGGATCTAGATGTAAACTTTTCTACAATGCATGTCTTTTGACAATGCAGAAGATTGAACTCTTTTAAATAAACAACCAAATTAGATAACCAACTTTCTTGATTACTGAAAGTAAAACAGTAAAAAAATAAAATAAAATCCTGCTAAGTTAAAATAATATTTCAAACTCTTCGACATCAAAACATACTTTGAGTTCATATAATCATGTTTGAAACTTTATTTACTATACTCCATAGATCTCCAATAAGGAGATCGGAGGGAAAAGTTGTGTGTTCTTTATTGCTTCGATTGTTCCCCTAATTCCTATTGTAGTAGGTAATTATAGTACGTGGTGTATGCTTTGCGCATAAATAGTTGTAGTGTTCTACTAAAACCTTTAATTTTTAAAAAAAGATATGTGTTAGTGTCTCTAAGCAATAAAATATGGCATTTATCTATACTATATATAAAAACATTATCCTCCTCCAAAATTTCCCGCCCAAACGTAGGGGCATTTTAGTAATATATTAATTATTATTCTAATTATAATTAATTAATATTATTCTATCATAATATTAGTAATTATGGTAATTCGTTATTAGTAATTATGTTAATTATTATGATAGTATATTTGTATTTTATAGATTAATACATATACGTGCATTAATGTAATACCACTGAAAAATGTTTATGGTAATTAATTATTATGATAGTATATTTATATTTGATAGATTAATACATATACGTGCATTAATGTAATACCACTGAAAAATGTTTATGGTAATTAATTATTATGATAGTATATTTATATTTTATAGATTAATACATATACGTGCATTAATGTAATACCACTTAAAATTGTTTATGGTAATTAATTCTTATGATAATATATTTGTATTTCATATAGATTAATACATATATACATGCATTAATGTAATACCACTGAAAAATGTTTATGGTAATTAATTATTATGATAGTATATTTATATTTTATAGATTAATACATATACGTGCATTAATGTAATACCACTTAAAATTGTTTATGGTAATTAATTCTTATGATAATATATTTGTATTTCATATAGATTAATACATATATACATGCATTAATGTAATACCACTGGCAAATGTTTATGGTATAGATTTATTTATTTATTTATTATGGTAGAATAATAATCTATATCTATATCTATATCTATATAATAATATATAAAAATATATTAGTTATAATTGTATGGAATTCTATTAATTATAATTGAATTCCATATATATTATATTCCAATACCTATTTGTTTACAATTCCATTTATTTATTACCAAATTAGCAATTATTACCAAAAGATATGTTATTATTATCTTAATGGTGAAAACATATGAATGGTAATCAAATGAATTACCAATTACCAATTATTACCAATTAACAATAATAGCTATGCATCTCTCTCTTTATGTCTATAAATACAAGAAGAAACTCAGTCTACCACCAACACCAATTTTAATCTCTCTTAGTTCTGTTGTTTTTTCGTTTGTGAAAACATCAATGTACATAGGAAGAACCACCCTTCTCCATAAAAGTGTGACATATTTATTGCTTTTTTTGTTACTGTTCTTATCTTTTCTTCTTCTTCTTCTTCTTCTTCTTCTTCTTTTTTTTTGATTTTTTTGGTTACATTCATTGCAGGTTCTTATATTTTGCAATCACAAGCACTATGGTTAATTGTTGGTAGCTTCAATTGTCGAAAGGTAAGCTAATTTGTCAAATAACTACAACTTTTATTCTAAGTATTAACTATTCTTTTTTAATTGATTTTTTAACTATTCTTTTATATTTGAAATCTTATATTTCCAGCTCTCTTGATTCTTTAATTATAAATGCAGATATTTGGAGCCTAATAAGCAATGTGATGAAAAGGATAATGGATCTGTTAAGAGATGGATGTGAAAGTTGAGAAGTAATTCATAAAATATTTTCCTATTGAAATCATAGGCATTTTATGCTTTTGGGCATTAAAGATTTCAAATTTTAAATTTGTGTAATTTTTTTAAATATTAACATTTCATGGTTTTACATTACTTTGAATATGTAGTTGTTTTATTCGTTTATTCATACCATGTTCAGAGGTGAAATTATAGTTCAAAAAAAAGAATATTAAAAAATTAATTAATTGGAAATTAAACGGCATGGAATTTAGGCCATTTGAAAAAGTAAATTAATATTAATATTTGATTGAAAATTGAACAAAAAAGGAATTTAATTTATTTTGACAATTAAATTATTATAATTATTATAATTATATTAATATTTATGAAGGAAAAAGAAAATGAATATATTAATATTTCATTGGAAATATAATTGGCAATTATATTTTTATAATTATATTACTTATTAATTATATGGAAATGAATATTAAAATCTTTTTATGAATGAAAAAGGAAATAAATATTAGACACGGGAATATGTTATTAATATTATGTTACTAATGTTACTAATTGGCACAGGAATTATGCCAAATGAAAAAGGAGATTAATAACAAAATTTCACTATAAATATAACATAGCTTTCCCTATTCAAAAATTAGTAACCACCAAATAAAATATTAGCAAAAAATTATAACAAAAAGAAATGAAAATGAATATATGAAGGAAAAAGGAAATGAATATATTCATATTTCACTAGAAATATAATCGAAAATTATATTATAATTATAATTATATTAATTATTTAGAATGAAAACAAAATGAATTTATTAATATTTCACTGAAAATATATTCAACAATTATATTTTTATAATTATATTACTTTTTAATCATATGGAAATTAATAATAAAATTTTATGAATGAAAAGAAAATAAATATTACACGGGAATCTGTTATTAATATTTTCTTACTAATTGGCAAAGAATCAGGCCAATTAATTGGCAATTATTATCAGGAAAAAGGAATGGATGGAAAGCAATATTAATTCTTTTGATGAAGGAAAAATAAACGAATATACTAAAAAGAAAATGGAATATTATGAAAAACTGAAATGAATGTATTAATATTTCACTGGAAATATAACACAACTTTTCACTACGTATTAATATTTCACTGGAAATATAACACAACTTTTCACTACGAAAAAAATAGTAACCACAAAATGAATGCAACTTTTCACTACGAAAAAAATAGTAACCACAAAATGAATGACTAGGAAAAAATTATAAAGGAAAAAAACCACAAAATGAATGACTAGGAAAAAATTATAAAGGAAAAAGGAATGTAAAATAATATTAATTCTTTTTATGAAGGAAAAAGGAAATAAATATATTAAAAAGGAAATATTTATGAAGGAAAAAGGAAATAAATATATTAAAAAGGAAATAAAATATTAGGAAAAACGAAATGAACATATTAATATTTCACTGGAAATATAACACAATTTTCTCTATAAACAAATTAGTAACCACCAAATGATATATTAGGAAAAAATTATGAAGGAAAAAAAATGGGAATGAATAATAATTTTTTTATGAAAGAAAATGGAAATGAATATATTTAAAAGGAAATGAAATATTAGGAAAAACGAAAGAAATATATTAATATTTCACAGGAAATATATTAATATTTCACAGGAAATATGACACAACTTTCCATATGAAAAAATTAGTAACCAACAAATGAAATATATTAGGAAAAAAATTATGAAGGAAAAAGGAATGGAGATCAATATTAATTCTTTTTATGAAGGAAAAATGAAATGAATATATTTAAAAGGAAATGAGATATTAGGAAAAACGAAATGAATATATTAATATTTCACTGGAAATATAACATAGATTTCCCTACAAAAAATTAGTAGCCAACAAATGAAATATTAGGAAAAAATTATGAAGGAAAAATGAATGACAATAAATAATTCTAATTATAAAGAAAAAAGGAAATGAATATATTCAAAAGGAAATTAAAATATTAGAAAAAATAAAATGAATATATTAATATTTCATTGGAAATATAATCGGCAATTATATTATTATAATTATATAAATTAAATATTAATTAATTAATTATATTAATTATTAATTATATTAATAAATAGTACTCCATAATAATTAATATTTATTAACTAGAAGGTTGAGAAATCCCCTCACCAACTTTAGATGTCGTTGATCAAATTAATTTGTACACGTGTGACATGAACACTGCAGAAGGTCGAACATATTTAATATATAATAATAATAACTTTTGTATATACGAATTGATATTTCTATTAACGAAAAATAATTAATTTAGTGTAATTGACTAATAATAATTGCCTACTAATTATTATCGTAATTAAGCTAAATATTGGTCGTTGAATTTATTTTTATACTCCGTAATAATTAAAGTTAAATTATTTCTCATTTTTCCATATTTATTTTTGTAATAATATAATTACTTAAGTTATATTAAATATAGATCTTTTTAAGATAATGGTAAACAAACAAGTCATATATTATTCAAGTAATTGAGTGATACTTTTGCACTAATCTTATAATCAAATAAATGTACATGTTCAATATTATATTTTTATAAAAAATAATTTTATCTTTAATTTTATTATCTAAATAAATAATACAAAAATTTATCCGTGAATCGCACGGGTAATTGGATAATTATTTGCTCTAATTGAAGCAAAGAAAACATCAGAAAACATAATCAATCCAACTAATTTCATCAATTGCGCTATATAATATTCGATGTTATAATTTATATAATTGTATATCGATCCAAATATTCTTAAAATATTATAACAAATTAATTCCGTGCAACGCACGGGCGAAAATACTAGTTAATTCTAAAGCAATTACAATAACAACTATTTGTACTGTGGGCATTGTTGATATCATGGATTTTGCACCGCTGATTAGATGAACTGTCGTTAAAATAACTGATATGATTTATCACTTCAATTATAAAAACTTTAAAGCTGAAAATTTAGAATTTAATAAAAACGGTATGATTAGAACACCAATTCATTTAAAATGTGTAATATTTTTGAGTAAAAAATTTAACACTTTCACATTTTTATTTTAAAATTTACATCTTGACCTGACCTATTTCACGGATAATGATCAATGAGATGGTATCACAGAAGAGTTACTCATTAGATATTAGTATATGAGTTTGGATATCCATATATATATATATATATATATATATGTATATGTATATATATGTATATGTATATATATATATATTAGATTAAAATTGTAATTTGATTGTATTTTAAAATTAGTTCTATTTTTTCAAATTTGTCTTCCATGAATGTATTTAAATGATAATGTGGTATGTGCTAATGTATTCTCTTTTAAAATTTATTATTACTTTTTGAAATGTTTTTAGTATTTTACAATAATTTTATAAAAATCCCTTTTTTTTTAAACTATAATTTTACGTCAAATATGTAAACCGAATGGGTGGGGGTAGGGGTGGGGTGGGCGTGGGGAAATGGGGAATCAAGGGCTTAGAGCTCAATTAGTTAGAGGATCAGTAATACTAAACCAAATAATACAAAAGTTGTCTACTACCATGTAGTGTGATGGATCTCGGTTACCATTCTAAATGGTGGCCATAAGTTCGAATCTAGTGGTGGGAGTTTAGATTTTTTGGACTGAAAATGTTTGATAAATAAAGTATAGAACAGATACTATCATGTAAAGAATAATGATTATTTCATAAAAAATAATAATAATTACTGTCAAAGCGGGCTGGGTCGTCCCACTGCGGGCCTAATTTCTGACACGTTTTTGTAAGCCGGCCCCTGGGCTTTTTTACCCTAATAAAAACTGACGCCAATTATAGGTGAATGAAATTGGTAGGAAATTGGTATGAAATTGGTATGTTCTTAGTATTTGACTAATTTTATGAATAATAAATATATATGGATAATTAATAAAATAATAAATGAATAAAATAAATGATTTTACTAAAATACCACTAAGTTTGGGCGGGAAAATTTGGGAGGAGGATATTGTTTTTATATATAGTATAGATTTTTCATAATATTAAGTTTAATATTAGTATATATAAAAGTTACTCCCTCCGTCCCATTTTATCTGTCTTACTTTCTTTTTTAGTTTGTCCCAAAATAGTGTCCTCTTTCTAAAATTGATCATAATTATCATTCTACATTTTCCAATTTACCCTCTTGACTTTTCAACTTTTTAGACTATTAATGAGGCAAGTACAATTGTATTTTGTACAAATAACACCTACTTTTGAAAGGCAAAATTGAAAAGTTAGTATCATTTGGTATGTTGTATTAAAAACCGTGTAAAAAGTAAATGAGACAAACAATTAGGGACGAAGGGAGTATATATTTAAAAACTACATTAAAAGTAAACATGACAGTAAAATGGGACAGAAGGAGTAGTTTACTTTGAAACGTTATCTTTAGTAGCGTTTCAAAAATAAGTGAGTAACTTCTAAACTTTTTTTTTTTATTTCTATCTTTATCGTTATTATTTTAAATAAATTACATACTTTATTGCCCAGCATTCTTCTTCATTTCCATTCGAACAACTCTTCAGTAACCGTGTAATTATTCTTGGTATGATTTTTCTTTATATGTTTTTTGGGTGCGTTTGTATGTAGTGAAAATATATTTTAGGCAATTGTTGGTTTCTTGTTGGGCTCTTATTTTAGGTAATTGTTGGTTGCTTGTTGGGCTCTTATTTTAGGTAATTGTTGGTTGCTTGTTGGGCTCTTATTTTAGGTCATTGCGGGTTGCTTGTTGGGCGGAGGTTTTTATTTAAAAATGTTTTTTTTTTACTTGAATTGGTTGTTAATTGATTCCTATATCATATGTTTGCGAAACTTCAAAATAGAACTTGAAGAAGAAGACTAGAATTTTAGAAGAGATTCAGACTTCAAAGACAAACTCGAAGAAGACTAGAAGTCTAGAAGAGATTCAGACTTCAAACACAAAGAACAGAGGAGAAGCCGAGAAGGTCTAAGGGTGAGAACGGAGAGAAGGAGCCAAAGACTGAGGGCGACTGCGCATCCATCTCTCTCTCTCTCTGTCTCTCACACACACACACACACGCACACATATATATACGAACCCTGAAACCTAACCCTAATATTAATATGGTTTTCGGACGGGCCGGTTTAACAAAACACGCACCCTACCCGAATTAAACAAATCGGAAAATCAGTGCTTAATGGGTCGGTTTAGATGAATTCGGTTTCGGTCGTGTCGGTTTGTCTTTATTCGGTCAGCGGGTCGGGCGGGTTATGCTCTCCCCTAACCACCACTACAACCCCACCACCCACCACCACCACCCTACCAGCACCATCATTGTATATTTTAAAAATTTAAAAATATTTATATTAAATATTTAGAAAATGACTTCGTTCTTCTTCTTCTTTCTATAAAAAACTTCGTTCTTCTTCTCCTTTCTAGAAAATGAACCAAACACACCAAAACAGTTTTCCAAATACAACTAAATACTGGAAAGGAAAATGTTTTCTGAAAAATGACTCAATTTTCAGAAAACATTTTTTAGAAGTCATTTTCCCGCTTTCCAAACAGACCCTAAGTAAGAAGTTATTTTGGGTCATTTGGTTAGTGTGTTGGTTATTTATTATCAACATGATAATAAATATATGATCTTGTAGCTCAGTTGGTTAGAGTGTTGGTCTTATGAGCTGAAAGTTGTGGGTTTGAGCCCCAACAAGACTAATTAATTTTAATATGAAGTATTAAAAATAACATAATTCAAAATAACAGTTATTTTAGGTTAGTTGGTTATTTTTATCAACATTATAATAAATGTGCGGTCGTGTAGCTCAGTTGGTTAGAGTGTTGGTTTTATGAGCCGAAAGTCGTGGGTTCAAGCCCCACCAAAACCAATTAATTTCAATCTAAAATAAAATATTACGAAATACTTAAGCCAAAATTAAAGTTTTTTATAATGAAAATTAGCATTAACATGTAAGTGGTTATTTTATGTTAGTTGGTTATTTTTATCAACATTATTGTAAATGTTAGGTCGTGTAGCTCAGTTGGTTAGAGCGTTGGTCTTATGAGCCGAAAATCGTGGGTTCGAGCCGAACCCACCAAGACCAATTAAATAAGCTAATATAGCTTAATTTAAAGAGATATTAGAGATGATCCAAGAAAAAAGGCAACTCGGGCCAAGGGGGGGGGGGTTTGTACGAAGAAAGACAATATGGACTAATCATAGCCCGTCTCGGGTGGCAAGAACGGTGGGATTGGTCCGTGGGCTTTGACCTATCCTTGTGGCCCACCATGATTTTAGTTAAGTTTGTAGGACTTTCCTTGTATAAATAACTTTTATATTCAATATTACTACAATTATTAACTTTTACTATTTTACCCTTTATATTTTACACGAACTTAGTTGACCCATATATAGTCCAAGTCAATTAGTTTGATCATTGGTGCTTTTAATGTGAGTTCGATGTACAAGTTCGAGCATGTTTTTTTACTATTCAGTTTATAATCATCTCAATCAACAACGACAAGGTCTCAGTCTCGTAAGTCCCACGATTCCCACAACACTAACGTCACCCTGGTCAAGAATACCCCAAATAGAGCCGCAATCTGATAACCATTTTGATAGGTCCGAGGGTACTTGAGGGATCGCTTGACCAATCATCGATTATAACAATTATTTTCAGCGAGCAACAATGAACTGACAGTAGTTTTAACCGACGAACTGACCAAAGGCCTCCGGCGAAGTAGCATGGATGGCGGTGCGACTGGATTTCTTTTGGCGACCTCTATTCCTCCCCCAGTGAGCTCGTCAGCGGCGACCTTGATTCCTCCCTCCGACGTTGTTCTTGTCCGACGAACTTGCGTGGAAATGGTTCCTTTCAAAGTGGCTAGGATGTTATTAGGTATTTACGAGAACCCTGACTTTGAAGGTAAGATTAATATTCACCAAAATTATTTTAACCGAAAATAATAACTTTCATAAGTATTTATGTTCGAAATATTGTTAATATCTCGAAAGTATATTTTCAGTAATTGTGAATGATTGATTTAAGTGATTTGTGAATTTGTAATAGTAGAAATAATTGAAGTCGAACCTATTGAATCATCCAAGTACACAATACATTCTTCCATGTACACAATATATTCATCCAAGTATTGAGAATTATGATATCAATGTACTAGCTCACACGTAAGTGTACTCATTTCCACACTCTAAAATGAGCACCGTCCCGATGTTCAAAGAAAATAAATGTACAATGGGGAAACAAGGGGGTAACAAGGGTGGGAAGGGAAAAATAGAAAAAAAATTGAGAACTAATTAAAACCGTCCATCTAGAAAGATCTAACGACTCTAAAGTAAGAAAGTAGAAAAATGCGATGGCATTTTGGCAAATAACTAGAACTTTAAAGTGTACTTAGCAAGATTACAGAGTACAATTTGCAATTCTATATAGTGCATCAGTGTGGTTTAGTTTTAGAGTGCATCAGTGTGGTTTAGTTTTAGAGTGCACCTAACAATAATATAAAGTGCGTCCAGTGTGAACGTGTATTATTTATGGTTTATTATTTATGGTTTAACGCTAAGTTGTCTATCAAAAAAGATTAACGGATCAAATGTAATTTAAAAAAAAAATGCAGTGGCAGTTTCGTAAATAACTGGAACTCTGTGTGCAAGTAACATGTGTTAAAAGTGCAAGTAATAGCTGCAAGTGTGCATGTACAATATGCATGTAAAATCACTTAAAACTGAAACCATTTACACTTAATAGTGCAAGTAATTCACCTTTTTCATATTGGTGCCCTTAATGCTAACGTCTTTCACATTGATGTACTTAATGATAACGTTTGGTGCACTTAATATTGTTGCTCGGTGTACATTATTTGTTGCACTTTTAATACATTTTACTTGCACTTAGGTGCACTCTATGAAACTGTTACTTGCATTTTTAACACAATTACTTGCATTTCAAAGTTTAATTATTTACAAAAATATCGTTATATTTATCTAGATGGACGGCTGCGATGTGTTCATATTTATCTCCTAGGTGTGCGTTCTCATTTGATTTGTTTCCTGTATATATGTATATAGGATTATGATCCCATGAGAACACATCTCTAGGAGAAAATTAAGAACCAATCTCAAGCTTACACATGTAAAAATCAGACAGATAAGATTTAATTTTTTAAAAAATATGGTGGTATTTTCGTAATTATTGTCAAATTTACTTCACAAACTTGAACATTTTTTTTTCTTCAAAAAAAAAAAACATGAACATTTTAATATGCATTATGTAGAAACTAAATATGCATTCTTGGATAAATGTTAAAAAAATCAATATTCTAAATCTAAATTGTAAATGCTAAAGCCTAAGCAGTAAAAAGTGAACCCCTAAACCAAATAAAACAAAAAACTCAACTATAAAATCTAAACCCTATTAAGTGCAATGCGTTTTTTCAAGTGCAATATTTTTATACTAACTATGCATTCTGTAACAACTAATTGTCTATTCTTGAAAAATGCAAAAAACAAAGAGCTAACGCCCCACTGGGATCAAACCTGTGACCTCTCACTTTGGAGGGCCACAGCTATGCGACTTGACCACAAGATCTTTGGTATATATTTATACTATACTAATAAGAGCCAAAGAGAGTTAGGCCTAAAATGGGTAGAAAAAATGGCGGTCAAATTATTTAATCAAATGGATGGTTCAGATGAATTATTTAATCAAATAGATGGTTAAGATAATTCAGATTAATATTATTAATAGAGATTATCTAATTTAACCCACTTTTATGATTATCCGTTAAGTTTTCCGTTAAATATTCTCTTCTCTGTTAATATTCCGTTAACTTTTAACTTACCCATTAATTTATATAAAAAAAGTCTTAGGTTCGAACCCCATCTCAATCAAATTTGACATAATTAAGTTTCTCACTCTATTTTAAGTTTCTCACTCTATTTTACTCTTATTAAATTAAATAAATTAGTAGCTACAACAAAAAATGATACATATGTATTTCTTTTTTTTTTTTGAAAGGTAAACGTAGCTATTCCATTAATTCATAACATAAAACGTTTACATCAACGATCAATGAAATGGTAAACCATTCCTTACAGTCAAACATAGAAACAACTTTTCTAACTATGCTATAGAAAACTTGAATTGCCGACTGTTTCATAACTAAGAAGCTATGTTCCTTCAGGGAGCTTAAAGCTTCATCAAAGATCTGGGTCTTCGTCATCATTCTTTTTTGCTCGTTGCCCAGGATAAAATCAACACTTGCCGAAACCAAACTAAACGATTTATGCTAATGAAAATGAAAAGCTCGTGAAAGCAACGAGATGAAAAATGTTCGTAAAAGTAACGAGAAGAAAACACAATAATAAAGAAAATAAAAAGTGGGTAAAATCAAAATAGGGTTGGGAGTTCAAGACTACCAACACAAACTCCAATACCTACCTACTATTATTTTATTCAAAGGGAGAGAAAACAGAAGAGGAAGATCTGTGGCGGTGATCGGAGGCGGACGGAGCTGCGACGGTGATCGGGGCGGAAGAAGAGCGAAAGCAAACGTAGAAGGTGACCAAAACTGCCGGCTCAAAGCTTCATTAGAGCTCCGAGCAGCAAGTAAGGCATTTGGTTTTAGAGAGAGAAGGGAGGCATTAGGGTTTCGTAGTTTATTACGATACATATGTATTTCTTTAATTTAGAATTATGTGTCTACAATACCTTTATTTGAAAAAATTATTCATTATCAAAAAATTAAATTAAATAAGAGAAAATAATTTCATTAGTTATATTGTCTTTATTTTCTCTCATGCAAAGATTCTTTACATTCGAATTTATCAATTGATATTCATTACATTGTCCATTATCTTATTTTTACAATATCTTGTAATTAAATATCAAAGTTATAGTACAAAATAATGTTATATATTTATTTACCAAGTATTTTATTAATACTATGAAACAAAATTTTTAAAATAATTTGAAGCTAATTATATTAACTACTTGGGGATTGATTGACAAAGAGAGTACTCAAATAATAACCCAACAAATTGAAGCGGAATCACTCTATTTTACTCTTATTGAATTAAATAAATTAGTAGTTACACCAAAAAATGATACATATGTATTTCTTTAATACCAAGAAAAAAAAAAGAATAGTTTGAAACCAATCATATTAACTACTTGGGGGATTTGTTGACAACGAAAGTACTCAAATTTTTATTAATTTATTTATTCTTTTTTCTTAAACTAGGGATTTCTTTATCCACAATAACTCATTCAACAAAATGGTTGAACCAAATGAACCCAAGCAGAACACCTAAAGGAAAGTCCATAGCTCCTATATTATAATCTCATTGCATGACGTTGTCATCTATGCTACCAACAATAACCGAATTGCAAATAACACACTACTAACAAAAAGGAAGAGAACAAATAGTAAAGATGAAGACAATGACAATGTTACTCATTCAAAAGAGAATTAAGAACACTTAGAAAAATTCAAATTAAAAGTAGTATTTATTTAGACTATCATTTTTAGACCAAATATTTAGACTATCGATTTTACAAGGTTGCAAACATTTATTTTAGTAATAATTATAATGAATTTTCTATATTATCTTGGATTCATATACTTTGAGTTAGATATTTAAATAAAAAAATTCGACATTCAATTACCCATGTATAAACTTTTCCTATATAATCTTGCATTGATATACTTTCAAATATTTATTTAAATATAAACATTGGGAATTAACTCATTCGCGCAATGCACGTATAAAACTAGTATATATATATACTAGTTATCACATGCGCATTGCGCGATTAAACCAATGCCCAATGCGTATTTTTAAATTAGTGTTCCTTAATTGGTTAAAGTAGTCATATAATAATGAGAGAGAAAAAATGCTAAATTAATAAAAAAAAAATAGTCTTGATGCTTATATATTTTAATAAAACATAACGAATTTGTAAATAGCTAAACTACAACTAAAGTAAGTAGAAACAATTAAACCACTTACATGGGAGCAAATGTCGTGTCATCATTGTCAGTTGTTTGGACACCGGTCCGACCATTTAAAATTCATGTGTAATTGTATTTGTGATCAAGTACTTTATAGTTCGTTCGGACAGGTTTGACAATGACATTTGAGATGATGCACCATGGTTTGTAAAGTGATATCATGCATTCCAATGTTATTATCAAACACTATTGATTAAACCCGAGTTCCTTGCATTTAGATATAACATTTACAATGATGTTGGTGGTGAATGAGAGCATCTTCAGAATAATAATAATAATAATACTAATAATGATAAAAATAAAATAAAATAATAATAAAAGGGAATTTTTTTTTACTATTTACTTACAATTTCATCCTCAAGGACGATGAGCATATACTTTTTCTTAGGCGTTCCGATAGCGTTTTTTGGTTCGTTTTTCTTAATGACATTAACTGTACAACTTCAGCCCACAGTTTGTGTGTCATTATCAATTAACTTTACTACATTTGTCATGACTAATATCCTTGTGCTATGGGAAATATGTTCATAAAGGATGTTATGACATAATATAATGAGAACCACAACATAAATTCAAAAATCATAGATTAGGGAGTTAGGAGTAACTAAAATATGTAGATTATATATAGAGGAATATAATGAGAACCACAACATTACATACAATGATACAAGTATAGATGAACAGATTATACAATAGATATATTTACATAACGATATTGAAGTTATACTAATTAATAAGTATACCATCATCACTTTAAAAAAAAAACTGTAATCATTATGAGTACAAATAAAAATAATAGAATTAGCATGATAATAATTTGACAATCATACCTATAGAATGTTAAGTAGATGGTGTTTAGATGGTGTGTTGCAGAATATGTTAGGTTTAGTTTTGGGTGAATATCCAGTGAGAAGGCCGAGGAGGGGTTTATATACTGTTGCTTTTGTAGAATAATGGTTTAGTTAGGAATCTATACAAAATTGTATTATAGAATCCTATTAAGACTTCAATATTCCAATTTTAAGTTAGGAATCTATACAGAATTGTATTATAGAATATTGCCAATTGTTTGAAAACTGCAATAAAAAAAAAATTGCCTAAAGAATTTAATGTTAAACTTCCGTTATATTTAACTGAAAGAATTTTGTAAAATTATAAATGATTAGGATATATTAGGAATTTAATTGGTGGTTGCACAATAAGAAGAACAAAAAGTACAATATGTTATAGCAGACTATTACACCAACATTTTTTTTGTTCCAGTTAGCTCCTATGCGGTTGTGTGGTTGCATTTTTGTCGTCGGATTGGAGTAATCTAACGGTGGCAATATAATCTTAGTGTTTAGGAAATTGCAATTCACGTATGTTAAGTGGAGGGTGTTATGGTAATTTTAGTATCTATATTACGTATTAAGTATTCAGGTGCATTTTAGTACATGGTGTGGTGCGTTTTAATACATGTTGTGGTGCGTTATATTACTATGTTGGTACATTTAACTGTGTTGTGGAATGATGTGTTTTAAACCGTCATCTAGTGCCTTTTAATACGTAGAATGATGTGTATTTTAACATATGTTTTTAATAAGTGTAATAGTGCAAGTTTATAATCTGGGATAAGGATTTTCAATAAGCGAAATTGTGCATTTTAACACACGTTGTGGTGAATTTTAATGCATAGAATGATGAACGTTGATTTGGTGACTTCCTGTAATTTAATGGTTACAAAATAGCCACACAGCCGCACCTAAGGAGTAGGCCGCACCTGAATTCTACTATATATATATATATATATATATATATATATATATAAGAAGGGGTTCGGGGAGAAGAAAGTCGCAGGTAAGAAGTGAGATAGAATCTCACCCCTAGATAAAAAAAAATCGCCACCTACGAACTTCAATAATGTGCACTGAAAGAAAGAACAATGTGCACTGTAAGGCAAAAAAATGCGCACTGGAGACACAAAGATGTGAAACAATTATTGTAAAAATTAAATTTAATATAGGATCTTCAACACAAATCATAAACAACCATAAATAATAAATAAACAAACAAACAATATGCAATTCAAATTAGTAATTAGTGAACAAGATTAATTGATCTTTTAAATAAAAGTTCATCATCTACAATCTTAAAAAAATGCTCTGGAAGACACAACAATGTGTACTGGCACAACAATGTCCTCTAGAATAAGGAACAATGTGCACTGTATGGCATAACAATGTGCACTGGAAGAAGGAACTATGTGCACTGTATGACATAACAATGTGCACTGGAAGAAGGAACAATGTGCACGGTATGACATAACAATGTGCACTGGAAGGCAAAAAAAAATTAACTTACTTACAGAAAATTACAATAATTACACCGACCCACCGTGTTAGTTTTTAAAAAATCTACAATTTAGACCCTTGATCTGGACTCAATCTAAGTATATAATTTCATCATATTTCATTATTTCTCACCTAAAGCAGTTGTTTCACATGATTCTTTATATATATACAACCAAATATTATTTCAACCCTGAACACTAACCTTACAAAGTTTTAGTGTGAAAGTGAGCTGTGCTACTGCCAGCTAAGCATGTGTCAATGTAATAAGGCAGTTAGTTTAATGATACATTAGTAATAAGGTTAGGCTATAAATAGCACCTAAGATAGCTCAATATGGTACCAGAGCCTCGCAATCGAAGCTTTGCAGCTGTCGTCTCGGCAGTTGGCGACTCTAGCGCGACGGCACCAACGCTAGGGCAACAACACCAAGCTCCGGTCACTTCGTCTCTACACCAACCTACCAGTGTAGAAGACTATCGTAATCCTCTGTTTATCCACATTAATGAGAATATAAATGTCGTTCTCGTCAGTCCGCCTCTCACAGGAGCAAATTACAGTTCATGGAGTAGGTCCATGGAGATGGCTCTTCAGGTGAGGAATAAATGGGGACTAATCAACGGCACGATTCCGGCTCCGAAAGTTGATGATCCTGAGTTCGAAACTTGGAATCGATGCGATATTATGGTGAGATCTTGGCTCCTTAAGTCTATTAGTCCATCAATTGCTCAAAGTGTTATGTACATTGGACGAGCTAGAGGCATCTGGGATGACCTGAAGAACAGGTTCTCCCAAGCAGATCCGCATAGGATTTCAGATCTTCAAGATGAAATTTATAATCTGAAGCAAGGTTCATGTAGTGTAACTGACTATTACACTCATTGTATAACTCTGTGGGAGGAGATGAGCATCTTAAGACCACTTCCAGTCTGTGAATGTACTCCTAAATGTTCATGTGAACTGATTACTAAGATCAGAAAAGAAAAAGATGAGGATAATGTGATTCGTTTCTTGAAAGGCCTAAATGAGGAGTTTGCTAGTATAAAATCAGGAGTGCTTATTCTAGATCCAATTCCTCCTGTAGATAAGGTTTTTGGTATGGCTATCAAATTAGAAAGACAATTGCAGCAATGTGCTGGAAACATTAATGTTGGCAAGGAACCTATACATGCTAATGCAACACTAACTGAAGCAGTGACTAATGGAGTGATTGCTGCTGTGGGAAACTTGAACACAGGAAATAATATAAGGAGGTTTAATCCTAATGGTGCTAATAAGTCTGCAAAATGCACTTACTGTAGTTGATTTGTGATGTTTGCCATTTAGCAAAGCATAAGAGAAGCCCATTTCCTATTAGTACTTCTACAACAACAGCTTACTTTGATCTTGTGCATACTGATATTTGGGGCCCATTTTCTACTTGTTCATTGAATGGGGAATATTATTTTTTGACTATTGTTGATGATTACAGTAGATTCACTTGGTTGCATATGATGAAACAAAAATCTGAGACAAGGGCTTTACTCAAAAATTTTTGTAGTTATGTTGCCACACAGTTTTCTGCCAAAATTAAAATAGTGAGGAGTGATAATGGGAGTGAATTCAATATGCCTGATTTCTATAATGAGAAAGGCATCATACACCAAACAACATGTGTTGGTACTCCGCAACAGAATGCTATTGTAGAAAGAAAACATCAACATATATTGAATGTAGCTAGGGCCTTAAGGTTTCAAGCTGGATTGCCTCTACAATTTTGGGGACATTGTGTGCTTCATGCTGTATATTTGATTAATAGAATGCCATCTCAAGTAATTGGTTAGAGAACGCCTTTTGAAATTTTGTTTCGAAAACCGGTTCTCTATGATCATCTGAGAGTATTTGGTTGTCTGAGTTTTGCTTCTACATTGTCCTGGTCAAGACACAAAATGGCACCCAGGGGCAGGAAGTGTGTTTTCCTTGGCTATCCAGCCAATGTCAAAGGTTATATACTGTATGATCTTCATGATAATTCTATTTTTATCTCCAGGGATGTAAAGTTTTATGAGCAGACCTTTCCATTTCACTCTGAAGGATTGGACACCTCTAAGGAAGGCCATGTTGAAGAATCTTTCAATCCTACATTGCCAGTTATGTTTTCCAGCTCAGAACTAGCCTTGCCTCAATCTAAAATAAGTGAGAATAACTTGCAAGTAGACCATCACCTACAAATGACGGATATAGAATCTGAGCAGCAGCCGTAAGTGGAAAATTCAAAATCTGTACAACTACGGTCTTTTGAGCAGTCTGACCGCGGTTCTCAGCAAATTGAGGAACTTGAGCAACCCTTGCAACCAAGAAGGTCCATGAGAACAAAGTCCATTCCATTACGACTGCAGGATTATCATTGTGGTATGGTGACACAAGTCCAGAAAAAGCCTACTTCTCCTCATTCATTGCACTTAGTTCTTTCATATGATCATCTAACCCCAGCTCATAGAGTGTTTTCCACTATCATTTCTTCAATTGATGAGCCTAAGACTTATGAGCAAGTTGTGCAGCATGAGTGTTGGAGAGCTGCAATGCAAGCAGAAATTCAAGCACTTTAGGATAACCAAACTTGGACCCTTACTGACCTACCTAAAGGGAAGGTTCCTATAGGATGCAAATGGGTTTATAAGGTAAAATACAGGGCTGATGGGTCTGTGGAAAGGCATAAGGCAAGATTAGTTGCAAAAGGGTACACACAACAACTCGGAATAGACTATATTGAAACATTTTCTCCGGTTGCAAGGATTACTACTATTAGAACTCTTATGGCTGTAGCAGTGGCAAAGGGATGGTTCCTTCAGCAAATGGATGTTAATAATGCGTTTCTACATGGTGATTTAAAGGAAGACATATACTTGGTTTTACCGCCCGGATTTCAAAATGAGAAGCCAAACCAAGTTTGTAAGCTAATGAAATCACTTTATGGGCTTAAACAGGCTAGCAGACAGTGGAACGCAAAGCTCACAGCTGCTCTACTGAGTATTAATTTTACTCAAGCTAAATCTGATCCGTCTCTATTCATCAAGGTTTCTTCAGGTTGTTTTATTGCCCTCTTAGTTTATGTTGATGATATAATTGTTGCCAGCAACCAGCTAAGCTCTATTGAGGAGTTGAAGCAGTTCTTAAATTCAACCTTCAAAATCAAGGAACTTGGAGAATTAAGCTACTTCTTAGGCATTGAGGCTACAAGATCCCCTGCTGGTCTCAACTTGTGCCAAAGGAAATACACCCTTGATATCTTGAAAGAATCTGGTTTTTTAAACAGCAAGTCCGTGGCAAGTCCAATGGTTCCAGGGCAAAGACTATGTCATGATGATGCCCCTCTGCTCACAGATGCAGGACAATATAGAAGGTTGGTGGGCAGGTTGTTGTACCTCACTGCAACGAGACCAGATATTGCATATGCTGTACAACAACTAAGCCAATTTGTAGATAGGCCTACTGAAAACCACCTAGCTGCAGCTCACAGAGTCTTAAGGTATTTGAAAGCAGCCCCAGGAAAAGGAATTTTTTACTCAGCAAATTCAGAAATTCACTTGCAAGCCTTCTCTGATTCTGACTGGGCAGCTTGTTCAGAAACAAGGAGGTCCATCTCAGGTTTTTGCATTTTCCTAGGTGAATCCCTCATATCTTGGAAGTCCAAAAAGCAGCCAACAGTGTCTAGATCTTCTTCAGAAGCTGAATATAGATCAATGGCAGTGGCAGTATGTGAGATCCAATGGATTTGGTTTTTGCTAAGTGATCTGGGGGTTGTTCCTTCTAAGCCAGCCACTTTCTTCTGCGACAACAAATCCGCCATTGCAATTGGAGAGAATTATGTGTTCCACGAAAGAACGAAACACATAGAGATTGACTGCCATATTGTTTGAGAAAAACTGCAACAAGGTCTCATAAAGCTCATGTACATTCCTTCCATGAGTCAGATTGCAGATGGCTTCACCAAGGCATTACCTTTGCCACAGTTCTCTGTTTTTATCTCTAAGCTGGGCTTACATGACTTGTACACTCCAGCTTACGGGGGGTGTGAAAGTGAGCTGTGCTACTGCCAGCTAAGCATGTGTCAATGTAATAAGGCAGTTAGTTTAAGGGTACATTAGTAATAAGGTTAGGCAATAAATAGCCCCTAAGATAGCACATTTCTCATTTTGTACACTTGAACATTTCCAGATAATACAGCAGTTCTTCTTCCTTCTTCACTATGAGTTTTCCGCCATTGTTTTGTTACTAACAACTCAATATTTAGCTTCTAAACTTTAGCATTTTAGCTTAGTTAGGTATACCAAACAGAATGATAGTACTTTTCATATTCACAACAGGATTGGATCGCAATTGTAGAATGCTACACTATTCAATCACAAATTCTTGAGAAAGATTATGCCAAATTATACTGCATAGGGCCATAAGTGTTATGCATGTGTGAATAGAGCTAGAAAAATCACGTGTAATTCATCATGTTAATTAATTTCCTCTCAAGTCAAGAATTCCCCTCATACAGCTCCTCTGATCTGTGCAAATCTACAATTCCAACTATGTGATTCTGTTGACTTTTGAATCAATAATTCTTGTTACATACGTACTTCATGAATATACTATTGTATTTGTCCACTAGTCTCATAAGATGCACACATTAAATCATTAATACAGAAAGAAAACACTACTTAACCTCCAACATACGTGACAAATAGTGATTAAGGATGCCAACCCAAGTCAATATTTTAAGTTTGACTCTTAGGCCCTATTAAAAAATGATCTATTTTGTCAAAAATGTTGATATGTTTACTAGCTCGGAAGATATTTTTTGAATATCTCTCACCTCATCTAGACCCGTTGGTTGACCCTGTCTACTGAAGCTCAATGAGTCAATATCGCCCTCACTGAGACTCAAACCCATGACCTTCCATTTGAGAGAGCCACGCTTGACCACAAGACCTTTGGCAAATACAAACCAACCTTCCCATGTGAACTTATGAATTTATGAAGGAATGCACCGTATGTTCTATATGAATGCACAACATCGTAAGAACTACATGAATGCATAGCAACTAGACCTGTTGTTGGTTCTTGGTTTTGGAGGGAGGAATTATCGGGTGAATATTCTGTTAAAAGTGCATATAGGTTGCTTACAAAGGATTGGGGGTGGCCGATCGAGTGGGGTTGTGATTTGGGTAAGGATGTGGAATTGGAATTTAATTACCTCAAAAAATAAAGTGCTTTTTTTTTTTTTTTTTTGTGGGCTTTACGTACCGACATGTTACCTACTAAAGATGCTTTGGCGGTTAAACAGGTTGCATGTGATCCTATATGTCCTATATATGTGTAGTATGGAGTCGGAAACCTAACCTTGGTACATCTATTTGCGAACTGCTCCTTTGTTCATGACTTTTGGAATGAGTTGAATAGGACATGGCGAATGGATTATGTGGATTATATTGCTTAGATAATTGGATTACGGAGATATGGTGTGCTTTGCCTAAGGAGGTGATTATCAAGGTCATGGGGTATGTTGGGCTTTGTGGGAAAATAGGAATCATCAAATGGTATTTCACAATCAATGTATGGACCCCAATGCAAGACTATGGTGACACAGGCTTTGATCTATTATAATAATTGGATGAAGCTAAGGTTCATACGGTGCCTACGGCTAGCTGCTTCGAACGGAAGTTTACGTCCAGTGAGGTGGCAAGCTCCCATGCATGGCTATGGACTTTGCTCATAATAGGATGGGTTTTGGGTGGGTGGTTCATGGTGAGTAGGCCGGGGGTATCTTTTCGGTCTGTGAAGCGGAGGCCGTAGGTTGCGGGACTATAATCGTCGGACAGTCTGGATCGAAGTTGGCTTCATCTATTTCTTCTTCATCCGAAACGATCCAGGTCCTCTTCCATTTCATCATCCAGTGGACCTGGTGTCGCAGAGGGAGGCACATGCAACGGTTCTGAATTAGACACAAGAGGCGTTTCCTTGACTACCATCGTTTATGTTTATATTATATTTATGGCTTCTTCACGTGTGCGTGTGCGGGCCAATTGATTTTGATTATATTTATGAATTGACTTTGATTATATTTATGCTCACACGCTCCCTCACATGTACGGGCCAATTGACTTTGATAAGCTCCAAGCAACACGTGGAGCATAGTCTTTTTTCCGCCACACCCATGACCTTTTGCATGGCTTTGATACCAAATTAAATCATGTGTTCCATCCAACTAAAAGCCTAAGCTGATAGTTGGACTGCACGTTTATGTTTATATTATATTTATGCTCACACTGGGGACCTTTAGGCGATCTTTCACCCCGCTTTGATTTCTTGGTACTTCTTTCCAGCAGGTCTTGTTCTTCTGGAGTCCGGCTGCTTTCCATCGGCGACTCAGATTCCGAGGACGTGTTTTCTTTCAATAGAGCTTTCCTGTAATTCATTTCTTGGAGCGACTCCATCGTGGCTTACGTCATCAAACTCTCAAAATCTTTTAAATTTACTCCTATAAGACATTAGTACGAGGAACAAAAGAGAATTTATGCTGAGATATAATTACCAAGATTTAATACCACTTTTAGTGCTATTTCTTCTTTAATTTGCTTTCAATTGATACTATCAATGTAGTGTAGCCTCATTATGTTTAGTTTTTCATTTCACCTTTTTTGTCCGCTTGTTTCATAAACAATTCAAAAAGATAATATAAATTATTAAACACTTCTATTTCTAAGATTAAATTAAAGTTTAATTCCAGCAATGGTCCTCGGATTATGTTGATTTTCCAAAATTAGTCCTCGACTTTTAATTTGGACAATTTAGGTCCATTGACTTTCAAATTTTTTCCAATGTTAGTCATTTCATTCGTCAAATTTTGATTAAGTTGAGGTCAAATAAAGTGGTAAAATTGTCCATTCACCTGTTTTCTGTATTATTACTCGTATTTCTCCTGTCCTATACGTTGTATATATGAATATAATCTTAGTCGAAGTCTCAATCAAAGCCATATAATCTCAGTCGATATCTCTTCGAATGATATTATATTCATATATATAGCGTATAGGACATGAGAAATAGGAGTATACAAGTGAACGGACAATTTTACCCCTTTATTTGACCTCAACTTAACCAAAATTTGACGAAAAGACCAAAATTGGAAAGAATTTGAAATTCAAGGGACCTAAATTATCCAAATTAAAAGTTGGGAACTAATTTTGGAAAATCAACATAGTCGAAGGACCATTGCTGGAATTAACTCAATAAATAAGCATTTAAACGAGTTTATTAGTGAACTAGTTTTATACGCGCATTGCGCGTATGGGTTAATGCCCAATGTTTATATTTAAATAAATATTTGAAAGTATATCAATACAAGATTATATAGGAGAAGTTTATATATGGGTAATTGAATGTCAAATTTGTTTATTTAAATATCTAACTCAAAGTATATGAATCCAAGATAATATATAAAATTCATTATAATTATTACTAAAATAAATGTTTGCAACCTTGTAAAATCGATAGTCTAAATATTTGGTCTAAAAATGATATTATAAATAAATACTACTTTTCATTTGAATTTTTCTAAGTGTTCTTAATTCTCTTTTGAGTAACATTGTCATTGTTTTCATCTTTACTATTTGTTCTCTTCCTTTTTGTTGGTAGTGTGTTATTTGCAATTCGGTTATTGTTGGTAGCATAGATGACAACGTCATGCAATGAGATTATGATATAGGAGCTATGGACTTTCCTTTAGGTGTTCTGCTTGGGGTTCATTTGGTTCAACCATTATTGTTGAATGAGTTATTGTGGATAAAGAAATCCCTAGTTTAAGAAAAAAGATTAAATAAATTAATAAAAATTTGAAAATTTAAAATATTATATATTCCAAAGATATTAAAAGGTAGTTTCTCGCTTCAATTTGCTGGGTAATGGATTATTTGAGTACTTTCATTGTCAACAAATCCCCCAAGTAGTTAATATGATTGGCTTCAAACTATTCTTTTTTATTTTTTTCATGGTATTAAAGAAATATATATGTATCATTTTTTGGTGTAACTACTAATTTATTTAATTCAATAAGAGTAAAATATAGGGATTCTGTTTCAATTTGTTGGGTTATTTGAGTACTCTTTTTGTCAACCAATCCCCAAGTAGTTAATATAATTAGCTTCAAATTATTTTAAAATTTTTTTTCATAGTATTAATAAAATACTCGGTAAATAAATACATAACATTATTTTGTATTATAACTTTGATATTTAATTACAAGATATTGTAAAAATAAGATAATGGACAATGTAATGAATATCAATTGATAAATTTGAATGTAAAAAATCTTTGCATAAGAGAAAATAAAGACAATATAACTAATGAAATTATTTCACTTATTTAATTTAATTTTTTGATAATGAATATTTTTTTCTAATAAAGGTATTGTATACACATAATTCTAAATTAAAGAAATACATATGTATCATTTTTTGTTGTAGCTACTAATTTATTTAATTTAATAAGAGTAAATAGAGTGAGAAACTTAATTATGTCAAATTTGATTGAGATGAGGTTCGAACCTAAGACCTTTCTTATATAAAATTAATGGGTAAGTTAAAAGTTAACGGAATATTAACGGAGAAGAGAATATTTAACGGAAAACTTAACGGATAATCATAAAAGTAAGGTTAAATTAGGTAATCTCTATTAATAATATTAATCTGAATTATCTTAACCATCTATTTGATTAAATAATTCATCTGAACCATCCATTTGATTAATAATTTCGCCATTTACCCATTTTAGGCTAACTCTTTTGGCTCTTATTAGTATGTTTTAACGCGCATTGGCGAATGGGTTAATGCCAATGTTTTATTTAAATAAATATTTGAAAGTATATCAATGCAAGATTTATAGGAGAAGTTTATACATGGGTAATTGAATGTCGAATTTTTTTATTTAAATATCTAACTCAAAGTATATGAATCCAAGATAATATAGAAAATTCATTATAATATTACTAAAATAAATGTTTGCAACCTTGTAAAATCGATAGTCTAAATATTTGGTCTAAAAATGATAGTCTAAATAAATACTACTTTTATTTGAATTTTTCTAAGTGTCTTAATTCTCTTTTTGAGTAACATTGTCATTGTCTTCATCTTTACTATTTGTTCTCTTCCTTTTTGTTGGTAGTGTGTTATTTGCAATTCGGTTATTGTTGGTAGCATAGATGACAACGTCATGCAATGAGATTATGATATAGGAGCTATGGACTTTCCTTTAGGTGTTGCTTGGGGTTCATTTGGTTCAACCATTATTGTTGAATGAGTTATTGGATAAAGAAATCCCTAGTTTAAGAAAAAAGATTAAATAAATTAATAAAAATTTGAAAATTTAAAATATTATGTATTCCAAAGATATTAAAGTAGTTTCTCGCTTTCAATTTGCTGGGTAATGGGTTATTTGAGTACTTTCATTGTCAACAAATCCCCCAAGTAGTTAATATGATTGGTTTCAAACTATTCTTTTTTATTTTTTTTCATGGTATTAAAGAAATGTATTATTTTTTGGTGTAACTACTAATTTATTTAATTCAATAAGAGTAAAAAGAGTGATTCCGCTTCAATTTGTTGGGTTATTTGAGTACTCTCTTTGTCAACCAATCCCAAGTAGTTAATATAATTAGCTTCAAATTATTTTAATTTTTTCATAGTATTAATAAAACTGGTAAATAATATATAACATTATTTTGTACTATAACTTTGATATTTAATTACAAGATATGTAAAAATGATAATGGACAATGTAATGAATATCTACTATACTAATAAGAGCCAAATTTAGGCCTAAAATGGTAAAAAATGGCGGTCAAATTATTTAATCAAATGGATGGTTCAGATGAATTATTTAATCAAATAATGGTTAAGATAATTCAGATTAATATTATTAAGAGATTACCTAATTTAACCTTACTTTTATGATTATCCGTTAAGTTTTCGTTAAATATTTCTCTTTCTCCGTTAATATTCCGTTAACTTTTAACTTACCATTAATTTCTATAAGAAAAGTCTTAGGTTCGAACCTCATCTCAATCAAATTTGACATAATTAAGTTTCTCACTCTATTTTACTCTTATTAAATTAAATAAATTAGTAGCTACAACAAAAAAATGATACATATGTATTTCTTTAATTTAGAATTATGTGTCTACAATACCTTTATTTGAAAAAATTATTCATTATCAAAAAATTAAATTAAATAAGAGAAATAATTTCATTAGTTATATTGTCTTTATTTTCTCTCATGCAAAGATTCTTTACATTCAAATTTATCAATTGATATTCATTACATTGTCCATTATCTTATTTTTACAATATCTTGTAATTAAATATCAAAGTTATAGTACAAAATAATGTTATATATTTATTTACCAAGTATTTTATTAATACTATGAAAAAAATTTAAAATAATTTGAAGCTAATTATATTAACTACTTGGGGATTGGTTGACAAAGAGAGTACTCAAAAATAACCCAACAAATTGAAGCGGAATCACTCTATTTACTCTTATTGAATTAAATAAATTAGTAGTTACACCAAAAAATGATACATATGTATTTCTTTAATACCATGAAAAAAATACTCAATAACCTATTACCCAGCAATTGAAGTGAGAAACTACCTTTTTAATATCTTTGGAATACATAAT
>NC_044918.1:21103647-21110243 GCF_003576645.1 Ipomoea triloba | reverse complement strand
GACTTTTAATTTGGACAATTTAGGTCCATTGACTTTCAAATTTTTTCCAATGTTAGTCATTTCATTCGTCAAATTTTGATTAAGTTGAGGTCAAATAAAGTGGTAAAATTGTCCATTCACCTGTTTTCTGTATTATTACTCGTATTTCTCCTGTCCTATACGTTGTATATATGAATATAATCTTAGTCGAAGTCTCAATCAAAGCCATATAATCTCAGTCGATATCTCTTCGAATGATATTATATTCATATATATAGCGTATAGGACATGAGAAATAGGAGTATACAAGTGAACGGACAATTTTACCCCTTTATTTGACCTCAACTTAACCAAAATTTGACGAAAAGACCAAAATTGGAAAGAATTTGAAATTCAAGGGACCTAAATTATCCAAATTAAAAGTTGGGAACTAATTTTGGAAAATCAACATAGTCGAAGGACCATTGCTGGAATTAACTCAATAAATAAGCATTTAAACGAGTTTATTAGTGAACTAGTTTTATACGCGCATTGCGCGTATGGGTTAATGCCCAATGTTTATATTTAAATAAATATTTGAAAGTATATCAATACAAGATTATATAGGAGAAGTTTATATATGGGTAATTGAATGTCAAATTTGTTTATTTAAATATCTAACTCAAAGTATATGAATCCAAGATAATATATAAAATTCATTATAATTATTACTAAAATAAATGTTTGCAACCTTGTAAAATCGATAGTCTAAATATTTGGTCTAAAAATGATATTATAAATAAATACTACTTTTCATTTGAATTTTTCTAAGTGTTCTTAATTCTCTTTTGAGTAACATTGTCATTGTTTTCATCTTTACTATTTGTTCTCTTCCTTTTTGTTGGTAGTGTGTTATTTGCAATTCGGTTATTGTTGGTAGCATAGATGACAACGTCATGCAATGAGATTATGATATAGGAGCTATGGACTTTCCTTTAGGTGTTCTGCTTGGGGTTCATTTGGTTCAACCATTATTGTTGAATGAGTTATTGTGGATAAAGAAATCCCTAGTTTAAGAAAAAAGATTAAATAAATTAATAAAAATTTGAAAATTTAAAATATTATATATTCCAAAGATATTAAAAGGTAGTTTCTCGCTTCAATTTGCTGGGTAATGGATTATTTGAGTACTTTCATTGTCAACAAATCCCCCAAGTAGTTAATATGATTGGCTTCAAACTATTCTTTTTTATTTTTTTCATGGTATTAAAGAAATATATATGTATCATTTTTTGGTGTAACTACTAATTTATTTAATTCAATAAGAGTAAAATATAGGGATTCTGTTTCAATTTGTTGGGTTATTTGAGTACTCTTTTTGTCAACCAATCCCCAAGTAGTTAATATAATTAGCTTCAAATTATTTTAAAATTTTTTTTCATAGTATTAATAAAATACTCGGTAAATAAATACATAACATTATTTTGTATTATAACTTTGATATTTAATTACAAGATATTGTAAAAATAAGATAATGGACAATGTAATGAATATCAATTGATAAATTTGAATGTAAAAAATCTTTGCATAAGAGAAAATAAAGACAATATAACTAATGAAATTATTTCACTTATTTAATTTAATTTTTTGATAATGAATATTTTTTTCTAATAAAGGTATTGTATACACATAATTCTAAATTAAAGAAATAATTTACCAAGTATTTTATTAATACTATGAAAATTAAAATAATTTGAACTAATTATATTAACTACTTGGGGATTGGTTGACAAAAGAGTACTCAATAATAACCCAACAAATTGAAGCAGAATCCTCTATTTTACTCTTATTGAATTAAATAAATTAGTAGTTACACCAAAATGATAATGATACATATGTATTTCTTTAATACCATGAAAAAAATAAAAAAGAATAGTTTGAAACCAATCATATTAACTAATTANTAAAGAAATCCCTAGTTTAAGAAAAAAAAAGATTAAATAAATTAATAAAAATTTGAAAATTTAAAATATTATATATTCCAAAGATATTAAAAGGTAGTTTCTCCCTTCAATTTGCTGGGTAATGGGTTATTTGAGTACTTTCATTGTCAGCAAATCCCCCAAGTAGTTAATATGATTGGTTTCAAACTATTCTTTTTTATTTTTTTCATGGTATTAAAGTAATACATATGTATCATTTTTTGGTGTAATTACTAATTTATTTAATTCAATAAGAGTAAAATAGAGCGATTCTGCTTCAATTTGTTGGGTTATTTGAGTACTCTCTTTGTCAACCAATCCCCAAGTAGTTAAAATAATTAGCTTCAAATTATTTTAATTGTTTTCATAGTATTAATAAAATACTTGGTAAATAAATATATAACATTATTTTGTATTATAACTTTGATATTTAATTACAAAATATTGTAAAAATAAGATAATAAACAATGTAATGAATATCAATTGATAAATTTGAATGTAAAGAATCTTTGCATGAGAGAAAATAAAGACAATATAACTAATGAAATTATTTCTCTTATTTAATTTAATTTTTTGATAATGAATAGTTTTTTCAAATAAAGGTATTGTAGACACATAATTCTAAATTAAAGAAATACATATGTATCATTTTTTGTTGTAGCTACTAATTTATTTAATTTAATAAGAGTAAATAGAGTGAGAAACTTAATTGTGTCAAATTTGATTGAGATGAGGTTTGAACCTAAGATCTTTCTTATAGAAATTAATGGGTAAGTTAAAAGTTAACGGAATTTGACATAATTTCTATAAGAAAGATCTTAGGTTCGAACCTCAGCTCAATCAAATTTGACATAATTAAGTTTCTCACTCTATTTGCTCTTATTAAATTAAATAAATTAGTAGCTACAACAAAAAATGATACATATGTATTTCTTTAATTTAGAATTATGTGTCTACAATACCTTTATTTGAAAAAACTATTCATTATCAAAAAATTAAATTAAATAAGAGAAATAATTTCATTAGTTATATTGTCTTTATTTTCTCTCATGCAAAGATTCTTTACATTCAAATTTATCAATTGATATTCATTACATTGTTTATTATCTTATTTTTACAATATTTTGTAATTAAATATCAAAGTTATAATACAAAATAATGTTATATATTTATTTACCAAGTATTTTATTAATACTATGAAAACAATTAAAATAATTTGAAGCTAATTATTTTAACTACTTGGGGATTGGTTGACAAAGAGAGTACTCAAATAACCCAACAAATTGAAGCAGAATCGCTCTATTTTACTCTTATTGAATTAAATAAATTAGTAATTACACCAAAAAATGATACATATGTATTACTTTAATACCATGAAAAAAATAAAAAAGAATAGTTTGAAACCAATCATATTAACTACTTGGGGGATTTGCTGACAATGAAAGTACTCAAATAACCCATTACCCAGCAAATTGAAGGGAGAAACTACCTTTTAATATCTTTGGAATATATAATATTTTAAATTTTCAAATTTTTATTAATTTATTTAATCTTTTTTTTTCTTAAACTAGGGATTTCTTTATCCACAATAACTCATTCAACAATAATGGTTGAACCAAATGAACCCCAAGCAGAATACCTAAAGGAAAGTCCATAGCTCCTATATCATAATCTCATTGCATGATCTTGTCATCTATGCTACCAACAATAACCGAATTGCAAATAACACACCACCAACAAAAAGGAAGAGAACAAATAGTAAAGATAAAGACAATGACAATGTTACTCAAAAGAGAACTAAGAACACTTAGAAAAGTTCAAATGAAAAGTAGTATTTATTTATACTATCATTTTTAGACCAAATATTTAGACTATCGATTTTACAAGGTTGCAAACATTTATTTTAGTAATAATTATAATGAATTTTCTATATTATCTTGGATTCATATACTTTGAGTTAGATATTTAAATTAAAAAATTCGACATTCAATTACCCATGTATAAGCTTCTCCTATATAATCTTGCATTGATATACTTTCAAATATTTATTTAAATATAAACATTGGGCATTAACCCATACGCGCAATGCGCGTATAAAACTAGTTAACTGATAAGAGAATATTTAACGGAAAACTTAACGGATAATCATAAAGTAACGTTAAATTAGGTAATCTCTATTAATAATATTAATCTGAATTATCTTAACCATCTATTTGATTAAATAATTCATCTGAACCATCCATTTGATTAAATAATTTGACCGCCATTTTTTCTACCCATTTTAGGCATAACTCTCTTTGGCTCTTATTAGTATAGTAGATATAAGCGACTATATTTGCGAATATAAACTAGTCAAATAAAAATATATTAAAAGTTTAACTGGTTTAATTTATTAAATGGATTTAAAATTTCTGTTAAAACTTAAACACCAGTAATATCTACAATTGTGTTGCAGCAAGTCAACAACCACGAATATCTTGCAGATTCTATTGGTACACGTTGCGGGCAAGCTAGAGGTGATTTTGCGTGTTAATATGTCCCTTAGTTCATATAAACCAATCAAAAGTCTAATCAAGATAGCTGCTAAGCTACTTTACTTACCAACTGTATTTTTTATTTGTCAGTCGTTTGTTTTTCAATAAATTACTCCCTACGTTACAACCATATAAGTCAAACGCTCTAATAATCAAGCTAAGTCAGCTGGCGAACCATATATAATGGTGTGGATCGAAAATGGCATTTAGGTTAAATGGGATGTTTGTACTAAATATGGAGTACATTATATCAGATGAAGTGATTACATATGGTAAATGTTTTTTTTTTTTTTTCTATTGGCAGAATTTAGCTTCTAAATAGTAATATATGAAGGCTGATGACATGATGGTGACTTTGGTGAAAGTTTACATGCAGACGAGGTGAGCTATATCTAAGTCACAAAAGTAGTGGCAACCAAATTTTTGGGTTGCTGAGAAAGGTACGAATCAGTGATGGTAGTGAGACTATATTCTCTCTCTCTCCTTTTAAATTATTTGACTGTTAAATTATATTTACAAAATAGTTGGCCTTAAACACAAAACTCTTTTAGTTCTAATGTTTAGTATGGAAAAGATGTTCATAGTTATGGAGGAATGGGGTTTGGGTCCAAAGTCAAGTGGACCATGGGAGTGAAGACTCATGGATTAATTATGTCTAGAGAATGATTGGAACACATGGACAATGTCTAGCGGACCTATGTTAGAAGAGAAGAAAGTTAGGGGTGTAAATTGGACTAATATAAAGATCAAAGTTTAAAATGTGAGAGTGTAGAGACTAAAGAGATGGGTGTAAAGCCAATAAATGGAAGAAGTTGGGGGCCAAATTAAAGCACACTAAGGCATAAAGTTTAGTGTATCAGTGTGCAAAGACTTAGAAGGCTGCAAAGGATGGGTTAAAAGTGAAAAGAGACATAAAATCCAATTAATGTTATAAGGTGTGGTGAAGAAAGTGGTGAGATAACATAGATTTGGGGGAGATTTGGAAAATATTAGAAAAGCTAGAGTTTATAGGGAAACAAAGGAGGGACTGATAGAGCCTAGTCACAAGTGAGGCTTTCATAACTCGAGCTGTACGAATGGGTGGGGTACTCGACAACTAGCTCGGGGACATATGTGTGATTTAGGGCCTATGTTGTTTTGTTATTTATTAGTTTTTCGTTATTTTCAGCCACAAAAATACCATAAATAGAGGGCTTGGAGTCTTTTCCAGAAACCATCATCACTCAACAAATACTTGACTTCTCTAGTCCCTATTGTCTTCTTTCTTATTTAGGCAGCTTGACTAATTTGCCTAAAAGTTGTAATAACCTCAATTGGGCTGGGATTCAAGGATTGTTTTCAATATTATTCATTAGGAACCGAAAAGGCACGTGTGGCCCAATGTTCACTTTATTTAATATTTGCGTCTATTACCAATTTTACCCTCGATTACCCACTTTGGTTATGGGTCTAGTCTAATAAAAACATCGTTAGTGTTGTTTGTAGAGATTGCTACAAAAAGATAGTGTTTCTTAATTTGTCCAACTCAAACTTTCTTTCTCATCCGAATCGCATTCATTTCATCACGAACATGATAGCATCAAGTAGTTAGTGATCCTAAGACATACGATAATGGCTTAGCTTGTAGGTAAGATGGTTTTCCTACTCCTGTATGTGGGTCAGAATCTCAACAAATAAAATGGAGGTAACAACATGGTAACCTCGTACGTAACTGAATGGGATACTTGAACAAAGGGGAGCTAACTTGGGTCCCCAAGCTTAGCATGCATCCCATCATTTGCCTAAGAATTGGCCAACATCATAGGCATTTGGATGACACAATAACAATGAGGGGCACCCCCTGACTAGGCGCTCACGGGCCCAAGCATCATGTGAGGCATTGGCCAATGGTGACGAGTGCAAAATGGTGAGGTTACCTCCCCCACTAGTTTGAGAACACTCAGGTATCTATAAGTCGAAGCATTACCAATTCCACCGACACTATGGACACGATACTAATGAATGTCAAGAGTTGATGAAAAAGAAAATTGAGCTCTTAATGCAATAAAAAGAGCTCAAGGATTTAATAGTTTTGGTCCCGGGCAAGTTAAAGTATAGAAGAGGGGGAGGGGGAGGGGGAGGG